>NC_056728.1:1589944710-1590121697 GCF_019279795.1 Protopterus annectens
TACCCAGTCTGTCTCCAAGGACCTGGTCCCCAGGGTTCTCTCTGAAGTCTGTCTCTCCTCGACTCCATTCTCGATTTCACCAAGAAATCCCAAGAAAAGAGTCTCGGTCCCAAACTACTGTTTCCTCGATCAGGTCCTCCCGGAGCCTTTCTGAAGCTGAAGTGGATAAGATGATGAAGTTCCTCCGAGATCAGATTCATATGGAGTTTATCCTGTTTTCCCACACTTTGATTTCTCCTTCTCCAATCCAGCTGGTAATTTTGGAGCCTTTGGACCCGAAAACCTCAGGAGTATTTGTGTAGGATCCAAAGAGAGCTAAGTCTTCAACTCAGACTGTGCCGGTGCCTTGTCCTTCGTAGATTCCCTTGGACCAGGATGAGTCTTGGAGTCAAAGTGTCTGCACTGAGTCCGGGGGGGGTGGGGCTTACTTTGACTGAGGTTATCGGAGCCATCCTGCCCACTGGGGTTTTGATGTTGGACAACTTGTGTCAACTCTCCCTTCGAGACAGGGTTGGGACCTGGTGGCATCTGGAGCTTTGGTGTCAGTATGACCAGTTATGGTTTCCTCCTGCTCTTTCTGCTTTCAGTGTGGTGCAGTCTTCTCTCATGTAAGGGATAAGGCTACTCTTTCTTCTCCGGATCCTACAGCTCTGCCACCATCGAGTCTTAGCTGTGATCCTCACAGACCTATCACACAGGGAAATCAAACCCTGTTAAGCATATAGACAGTCCCCCTTTGAGGACTTTCCTGGTTTTCGGACACCTTTCCAGAACATTCCACTGAAGAGGTTCCCTGCAAGAGAACATACAAGTGGAGGCACGTAGACTCTCCTTAGGTGTTGCTCACTGAAGACCCTGACTTCAGTGAAGGGGAAGGTTCTCTAAGGTCTCCACCAAATGATGTCTCCTGTGGAGGAATCCTAGAAATCCTTAGGCAAGAAGGTGAACTGCCTCTGATTTCCCTTCCCAGGAGGACTCGGCGTTCCTGGAAGCTTTTGGGTGTGGTCCATCTACATCTTTGGTAACTCCCCCAAGCTGACAAGCTTGTAGCTATAGTCTCTCATTGGGTGCAGAAGGAACCGAATACCATAAAACCCATCCCCTGTCATCCTGATAAAGTTCCTTGCCCCTCCTAAAGACAGGCCCCACTGGAGCAAGTGAGGGGAACCCAATTGATGTCATGTTTGTGGTGGTAGCCACGAAGAAAGAGATGTTGAAGCAGAGCTCCTGTATCCATTCCCCTGACAGAGTCCAGGGCATTGGACAGATTCAGGAAATGCATTTATGCCTCTGTGAACTTTGTCTTACAGTCACTGAACTACTTGGCATACTTCACCAAGCTTCAAACGGATTTGAATAAAGAGCTTTCCAAATCCATCTCTGAATCCCTGTCTGCAGAGGACCACAAGAAGCTTTCTTCACAGCTGAACACTCTTCTAGCCATCTTTAATGCTTACATGAGGTTAATTTTCCATGCTGCTGAGGGTACCTCACAGGTGGTAGGTTCAGGCACAGCTGTTATAATACATGCCTGGATGCACTTGTCCAACTTTGCGGAGCCCTTTAAGTCTTCATTTATCGATGCTCCTTTTGACTGCTTTTCCTTGTTTGGCCTCACCATTAAGGAAACTTTCCTTGTTTGGCCTCACCATTAAGGAAACTTTCCTGGAGTAAGCAGGCTGGGAATGACCTTGTCTGCCATTGGGATCAATTTTTCTACCCCTCAGAGATCCTTTTCCAGAATCTGCAAGGAGGAAGGAAAATGTGGTTCTGTGAGTTCTAGGGGTCCTTTTAAAGACTTGAGGGGATATCTGCCCCAGGGGCAGAGGGGGGGTGGGTGTTCAAATGGAAGACACCCTTGTAGCAGAGAAGGCCCCCAAAACCAGGTTTTCCAAGACTCCTTTTCAGAAAAACTCTTTCAACATTCCTGAAAGGTTGCCCGACTGTTCATCTCTGGAGGCAGTTGGGGGGGGGTTGCTTGTTTCTGCACCCAGGTGCCTGGGCATAAATAACAAAAGGTACTTTGGTACTAAAAATCATATCCAGAGGTTATTTCATACCATTTTCACAAATTCCCCCAAACAAAAGGAAAAGGTTTACTGACATTCCACCTAGCCAGAGGAGACAGCAGCTTTAGAAATTCAAAAGCTGCTAGACAAGAGTTATCCAGGAGGTCCCACCAGACTAGAAAGGATCCAGAACCTAATCAAGGTTCTTTTTAGTGCCAAAGAAAACCGGAGACCTGAGATCAATTCTGGACTTCAGAACACTGAAATCAGTTTGTAAAGAAGTCGAAGTTCCGAATGGCCATTGGTCAGTTCTTTCTGCCATTTCTGCATAAGGACTGCTGGATGTGCTCCATCGATCTTCAGGATGCATACTGTCACATCAAGATGAACAAATTATCCCAAAGATTTCTGCACTTTCTGTTTGGGGCAAGTCACTCTCAGTTCAGAGCCCTGCCCTTTTGATCTCACCACAGCCCCCAGGGTATTTACCAAATGGTATGGTAGTGGTAGCAGCTCACTTGAGGCTGCTAGGATTCAGAGTGTTTCTGTACCTAGATGACTGGCTACTCACTGCCCCAACCAGGTATCTTCTCGAGAAATCCAGGGACTACTTGCTCCAGTTATGTCGATCCATAGGCATCTCAGTCAAACTTGGCAAGTCACATTTTCAACCTGCTCTGAACCTGGAGTTTATAGGTGCTCATTTGGACACAGTAGTTCAGATACCTGATTGGTCTGTACTCTATTCGGTGGACGGGATGCTGTTAAGTGGAGCAGGTTATCTCAAAGCCTTCTCCCCCAACCAAACTAATTCTTCAGACTAGGGTCGATGGCAACAGATATAACCTTGGTTCTTATGGCCTGTTTTTTATATGCAGATTCTTCAATGGACTCTAGCTGTACAGTGGTAAATTTTTTGCCATCCCTTGTCTTCACCAGTCAAGCTCACACCAGTATGCAAAGACCAGCTGCATAGGTGGATTCTGTCAAAGTTTCTCAAGGCCGCCCTCTTGTTCTTCCGCCTCCAGTAACCATGGTTACCATGAGTGCCTCCCAACTAGGGTAGAGGGGACATTTCTTGGGAAGGACAGTACAAGGCACATGGTCCCAACAAGAGAACAATTCACACATCAGTGCCGTGGAGGCGAGAGTGGTCCTCCTAGGGTTGCAGAACTTCCAGGACACCCTCCCTCTTGGGACAATTGCAATTCAGACTGACAATATATCTGTGGTTTGGTACATCAACAAACAGTGGGAATCCAATCTAATCCCCTTTGTCAAGAGGCAATGAGAGTGAGCGATCTCCTGCAACCTCTTTCTTATGGCAATGCACATCCTGGAGAAATCCAGTGTGTTAGCAGACAAACTAAGCAAGTCCATTCTGATGCCTCACAAGTGGTCTTTCAATCAGTTAGTGGTGAAGAGGATTTTCCAGTGATGGGATCAACCTTACTTCTCCCCATAACAATGCAGCAATTTATTTGCTGTGACTCCCCTCCCGGGGGGGGGGGGGCACCAAGAAATGCTCTAGTCCACCTTTGGCCCTCCTGTCTCCTTTACGCTTATGCCTGATAACTTTTAATTCCCACATTCTTACAGAAGCACATCAGTTGAAGAGCATGGTTATCCTCATTGTCCTCTTTTTGGCTTCATCAGTTGTGGTTCACTTTCCTTTGGTCTCATCTTTGATATCCACCCTAGATACCAGACCCCAGTCCATACTTTCTCTCTCATCCCGCAGGGATTATAGTGCTGAGCAAAGTACAGTTATATAAGTAAACTTACCATAACAGTAGATTTGAATGCTCACAGCTGCAGTAGCTGCTGTCTTTCTCCATCCCCCATTAGCTAATCATCAATCCTTGAAACCCTACGAGAGGAGTGTTCATTGGCAACAGGAAAGATCTGAAGAGTTTGATGCCCTAATGGCTCTTATCTCAGATTGAGCTGATTAATGGTTTGGGTGTGTGGAAGGTGCCCTTAAGCTCTGAAAGTTGGCTGGCTGTTATATCCTTAGCAGGATATAGCCAGTATCAGTAAAGCTATTGCAGCAGTGATCATTTGAACATCTACTGTTATAGTAGGTTTATTTGTACATTTGTACTATTTGAAAGATGTTTATTCATCACATCCCAGTCAAGACATCAGACCTTTTTAAAGTGCTCTGCATCTGGCTTGCATTTTTCAATTCTCTGTTTTACCCTTTGGGCTATCTGTAGCTCTAAACACAAAGTGTCTGACACCAGTAATAGTTCATTGCAGGTTGCAAGGCATTTTGTATTTAGTTGACTCTTATTTTATAAACTCTTTTTCAAAATGTCTGGAATCCTGGACTGAGTAAAAACCTGTTTCTTAGCCTAGGGTTCCAGGTGGACTTAACAGAAGTATTGTCTCTTCTTCTCACAATAGTGTTTCTGGGATGCCTACTGGATACGTCCTTCAGATGAAGGATTTTCTTCCTCAAGGTGAAGTAGATATTTACAAGAAACAGTTTTCTGAATTTCTCTACCTAGTCTCTAACTCAACCAAGCAATATCACAATTGTGTGTTTCATGACCTCTACAGTTTTCATGATTTTTCTGGCAAGACTTCACATCAGAAAAAGTCCATCATAGCTGTTTTGACCCAACACCAGCACTCTTTCTTTTTAGGTTCCAGTGTTGGGGTTTGTCAAAAAGGAGTTAATTTAGTGGGTGGAACAGATGTCTTTCTATATCACTGTTGCAGTATTCATTAAAGAAAATGTTCTGCCCTGGGGGGGGCCCATCACTCAGCCAGTATAAATAAGCTTACAGATCTTGTTTGCACCATATGTCCTATTTATGCTGCCCACACAGAACGTAGGGCATAAAAGAGACGTATGGACGCAACTACCTAGAACTCCTTTTGCCTCCAGTTCGAATACCATTTTTGACTGTTGGATCTCCTCATACAGGACAAGGGGTCTCTCATCTATCCCCACTTGTCCAGTCTGCAACTGACATTGTGAGTAATAAAGTTTTGATCACTTTCGGGCACCTCTTTTCTGAGGAGGTTCTCAGGGCTTTACAGGAAGCAAGGAAACCCTCAACCAGAAAATCTTGTATGTACAAATGGAAAAGGTTTTCAGTCTGGTACCATGCTGTTAACCAGCACACTTTTTAGTGGGGGTCTGGTCCTTTATTTGTGCAAGTTACTCCAGTCTGGCTTGGCATATTTTTCTGCGAAGGTTCATTTGTCATCCATTTCTGCCGGTCTGCCCTTGACTTCTCATTTTGAGATCAAACAACTTCATAACGGAGTCCTGCATGTTAGGCCTCCAAGAAAACCTAGTTCTCCTCCTTGGGACCTTAATTTTTGTTTTGGAGAAGCTGACTCAGGTTTCTTTTGAGCCTGCAGATTCTGCTTCTTTACAACACTGTACCTGGAAGACTGTTATTGCTGGCTTTTACTCTGTTCGGAGGGTTTCTGAGCTCCAGACCCTTATGACCTTTTGCTTTATCACGGGGACAGAGTGTCCCTTCATACTAATCCTTTTATGCCCAAGGTGGTGAATAAGTTATCCTTAAATCAGTCTGTACAACTGCCTTCCTTTTTTTCCCTTCTCAGTCTGCTACTGAGAGGGCCCTGCATACCTTGGGTACTATTTGGATAAAACTAAGACTATTTGTAAGTCTGATCAGCTTTTTGTTTCCTTTCATCCCAGGTCTTTGGGTTTGGCTGTTTCTAAGCAAACCATCTCATCCTGGATTTCGAAGTCCATTTCTTTTTGTTGTTCTTTTCATTGCAAGACTTTGTCTACTGCTGTTAGAGCTCATTCCACTAGGGCTGTTGTCTCTTCTGGTGCCTGCTATAAGGGCCTGGACACCGGTGTAATTGGATATGATCTGTAGGACCAGAGCAGTTTTTGCTGAAACCATTTTATGTGAGTTTGTTGAGGGTGTTTCTCAGCCTTCCACCTCCCATTCTTGACCATTTTACTCTCCCTTTTTTGAGTACTGCAACAGCAATATAGAAGGGCATAGTACAGTTGTGTAAAATCTTAACTATAACGGTAGATGTCCTTCCCTTCACTGTTGCAGTATTCACTCTATTTCTCCAACCCCTCTTGTTTTTTTTTTTTTTTTTTGCATTTTTTTTCCTGTTGGATGTACATGGACACCTTTATCCTATGGCAACTGTTGTCTTCTAGGGCAATTCAGTTCTAGGTAATTGTGTCCCTTTTATGACCTGCTTTCTGTGCGAGGAACATAAATATGACTTGTGGTACAAACAAGATCTTTTTTTAAGCTTATTTATAAGGGCTCAGTGATGGGCTGCCCAGGTCGGGACATCCCTTCTTTAATGAATACTGCAATCGTGAAGAGAAGAACATCCACTGTTATGATAAGATTTTACACAACTGTACTTTTGTCTCATCCCAGGTCTTCCTTTCTCCATCCCAGTTCCTACTTAGTTTGTAACCACAGATGCTTCAGACTTTCCTTGTGGAGCTGTGTCCAAGTGGGTGAAAGTTCAGAACCCGTGGAACAAATGTCAAATTAAAATATCAAGTTGATGGTGGCAGTAATAAATGCTCTCAAATCTCTAAATTATCTTTGAACTCCTGGACCACTGCTAGTAATCACAGACAACACTACAGTGATGTGGTACATATACAAATGGAGAGTGGGGGGGCTGATCTTACCCCTCTGCGGACTAGTTATGGCCTAGAAACTGGGAGTTTAGCTTGGTCTTTCCCTTCAGGCTGCCTACATTTTGTCAAAGCAAATCACAATTGCATACAGGCTGAGCAGGACCAGAACAGAACCTCAAGAAAGGAGACTGAATTCTGGGTTCTTATAGGAAGTGATCCAGCTATGGGAAAATCCTGAAATTAGATCTGTTTGTCTCCATTCACAACAGACCGTTAAAGAAATGATAATCCAGGATTCCTTGCAAACAGGCCTGGGAAACAGATGCCCTCTCATTCCTATAGGTGGGAATGTTCCTGTATGCCTTTCTGCTAATACTCAAGTCATTATAAAGATTTAGGAGAGGTCTCCAACTATAATTGTAGTGACTCCTTTCTGGTCCAGGTACCACCATTGGTTCTTCCTTCCTTGGGCAATTACCACAAGCTTCCTCACAGACTGGACTTGCTCACACAAGACAGGAGTTGTTGGATACTGCCAGGATGTTAGTTTTAATACCTTTAGGCACCTGTTTTCTGAGGACGTGCAGCAGGTATTAAAGAAAGCAATGAAACCAGTTACTAGAAAATCATGTATAGATAAGTGGGAGAGATTTTCTCGTTGGTGCCAAGCTAAGAACCAGGACCCCTTGAAGGTCTTATTCTTCTAGCAAGATTGATCGCTCAGTCATTTCAGCTAGTCTGTCCTTAGATGTCTCCTCTTTCTACCCAACCTCAAGTTACATTTTCTGGATGGGGTTCTTCATATCTTTCTACGTAGAAGACAGGTGGCCCCCTCCTTGAGATCCTTAGTTTTGTTCTAGGGAAATGTGCACTTTTTCTGTTTACCAGCTCATCAGGCTGAATTGAAGTGCTTAACTTGGAAAGCAGAGCTACTCATAGCGCTGGTTGCTACAAGAAGAGCATGCATCTGAGTTGCAGACACACATGACACATCAGCCTTGTCTTATTTTTTTCATAACAGCAGGGTATCTTTAAATAACAAATCCTTCAGTTGTACCTAAAGTGGTTTTAGAGTTTTACTTTGAGTCAATGTAATCATCTGTCTTTTTTCTGAGCTAGAAAAAAAAAAAGATGAGAGAGAAGATTTCTTCCACAGACAACTCAAGTACTGTATTGACTGGACTAAAACCTTCAGGAGTTCTGATTATATGTTCATTTCCACAAAGGTAAGAAAAAGGAACAGCCAGTGTTTAAAACAGAACATTTCCAAATTTGTTTTCTGTTATTTTCACCATGATGTCACCTTCCTGGCAAGGTTAAGACTCGTTCTACCAGGGCTTTAGCTTCTTCTGTGTTTTATTTTTGGAAAGAGTGGACTCTAGAAGTGTTCTAAAGGCAATAGCATCATCTTGTGTTCAAATCTTTGCAAAACATTACAAATTGGGTGCCTTTTCTTGGTCCAGAAGAGGTTTCGTTAGGACTGTTCTCCTGTGGCTCGTGAACTGTGAACCTTATCCTTTCTCCCTTTCTTTCTAAGCTCTTGTAATCTACCTATATAGCTTAGGTTACTGCAGCAGTGGTCTAATGATGAACATAATACAGGTGTGTAAGTAAACTTGCCATTACAATAGATATTCTAGTAGATAACTGTTGCAGTAGGGGCACCCTCCCTTCATTCATCTTTGCTTTACATTTGTTTTTTGTGCCAGGCTGTAGATATTTTATTCACCATTTTCCTAGCAGTTGCCTAATAGTTTGGGCTCTAGCTTCCTTTACTTAGAGATAAGAAAGCTCTGAAGGTTTAGAGTCCTAACATCTGACTTTATATAGCTCTCCTCAAGCCCTTCATCAGTTAGGGCACATGAAAGGTGTCCCAAAGCTTTAGGAAGCTGTCCAATTGTCATATCCTTGGAGCCTCTTTGTCTTTGCACAGCTCTAAAAGAATTTGGTGTCCTATAGAAAGATCTGAAGCACCTGTGTGGTTTTTCAAAAGGCTAAGTCAGTTTTTTTAACTGTTTTCTGCACTTTCGGACTCCATACAATTTACCTACTACCTACCTTATCGCCTGCTTTCCATTGTGATATTTTTGCACTTCTGAGTATTGTAGCAAAGACTGCACTATTCATTTACTTAACTAATCGGCTGATTTTATGTGTTGTTTTGTGCACTTCTAGGTACTGTAAGATAGACTAGTTTCAGACATGCTGAATCTAGTTCTGACTGTAAGGATTGAGCCACTAATAACAGGAATTCTTTCAGATGGAGTTGCCCCCCTGTACCCTAGTGGCAGGATTAGTGCAGTGGACTAATCCGATTGGAGGTTACTGTTACAGGGCTCAGTTTTGCGCTTTAGCACTGAGTAATTTGTTGGAGTTCCTTTGTTCTTGCTTGAAATAATAGCCCTGTGTTTGCACACTGTGCAATGTCGTGCACGTCCATGGAGTAGTGAGCACAGTTGATGGCTGTAGATGCAAGACTTCTTGGTTGCAAATTTTCCCTTAGTAATCTGCTAGTACTCGTGATTGTGCTTCATGGTCAAGTGCTCCACACTGAGAGGCCACTGGGGTACCAACACTAGTTCTAACCACCAAATCCTAGACTTTACCTACTTCCCCTACACTCTACTTCACTGTCCTACTAGCTCACCTAGATCTGATACACCTAATCACTAGCATTATGGATGGACAATTTCCTTCAATTTCCCCAGCAAACCAGGTAGACATGGGCATCCTGAGGCAATGCAGCAATTACCTCGTACACTGACAAACCTCTCCCGCTAGCTCATGCAAATACAATTTTTGAGAGATGCATCTATACTAAAAACCTAGAAGCCAGGCTCTCTTGTGTACCAGACAGTATCTCTGACATTGAGCAGGTTGTCAGCACCCATGTCGAACTTCCTATACCTACCATATCTGTAACACATAAACCCACATATGCGGAGGCCCTCTCTAAAAGTCTACCTAAACATCAGAGATGGGAACACACCTTATAAAACATATCTACTGCAAATCAAAGTACACACAACCGTGCACACACCAGTGTCTCACGAAATAAGCCTCTAAGACAAAATGCAAAACCTAACATCTTAGTCATAGGAGACTCTATTGTGAGACACACATATTTCCCTCTTACCAGGTTGGATAAGGAAAAAGTCACTGTCAGTTGTCTGTCAGGTGCCAGGATCTGCCATGTCACACACGCACTCAAGTCACTGAACATCAAGTACTGTTATGACTATGTCATAGTTGGTATGAATGACTTGAGATGTACCTCACTGGATGACTTGAGATGTACCTCACTGGACTATATGAAGAAAGACATAACTGAGCTCTCAGAATGTGTGTTCCAGGTGGGTATGTCCCTAGCATTGAGCAGCATTTTACCTTCACCTAGAATGATGCTGTAAGCCAAGCAAAAAATGAATGACTTTGACAGTTGGCTTTCTGGTGTCATTCTAAGGGGATCCAATACCTGCCAGCCTGGGATGACATGATGGACAAACCTTGATGCTTCGTCAGAGTTGGCCTTCATTTCTCACCCCCTGTGCTTTTGGTTATTGGCTAGGGCTCTTGCCACCCCCATAGTGCCTTTTTTAGGCAATTGTCACAGCAACATTTTCAACATAAAATTACCATCCAAAAACTAACTCAAGGTTATGCTACTAAGCACTTGGAGTCTAAATCTGAAGCTGCATACATTGAAAGCAGAGCTCACCTTGGATGATGCTGACATCTGTGTAGTCACGGAGACGTGGTTTAAGGCAGTGGACAGTACCCCTGCCATACCGTGTTATAATTCCTTCTACACATTCAGACCTCCGTCTGAAGGCATGAAAACAAAAGGATGTAGTGTAGCTATTCTTATCAAAGATAAATACATTTATAGACTGGTTAAACAGAATTATTCTCTCAAACTATTCCAGGTGCAATTGACTGTTGGCAAAACGATTCTCCAAGTCATTGCCAGCTGTAGGACCTCCTCCATGAACCGTAGACACCTATGCAACCTACTTGGACCTAATTGAATCCATCAAAATACATCCCAATACCCTGGTCTTTGGTGCCTTCATTTACCCAACCATTGACTGGTCGAATTGCATATGTAGCAATACACTTAACCAGAGGATCCTGGTCTTGATCAACTGCAATGCCCTAGAACAATTAAACCACAAAAGAGCAAAAGAAATAAAGACCTAAAAACCAAAAAGCAAAAGAAACAAAAACTAAAAACCAAAAATAAAGAATGCCGAGCCATGGCTTCAGTATTTAGCGCTTTCGTTCTTTAATGTATATTAGAACTCCTAGTTCAAACAAGCCATTTAAAAATAGTGCACTATCTGTATTCACTAACCCTATAGTACAATAATCTTAGTGTTATTTAAAAGATTCATGGCATCTTTTAGAGTTAAGTGGTTTAAACACTGACATGGGTGATTGTGTTGTGTGTTCTGTTGATGTTATTTCATTATACATGTGCATTCCACATGACATTGGTATAGAATACATTAGAGAACATCTTAGTAAATTTAGCAAGTTGTAAAGCAGGTTTGTAAATGTGCTGTGGATGTTATTAGAACGTGTGTTGAAAAAGAATTTCTTACAGTTTAGGAATGTACATTACAAACAACTTTCGGGAGCTGCTATGGGAGCAAGGATGGCTCTGGTATATGCCAACTTGGTCATGGCCAGTTGGGAACATAATGTTCTTAAAAACCTTTCAGTATATAACAGAATGATTTTTCAGGCGTTTCATTGATGACCTGTTTTTTATTTGAAAAGAAACTAGAGTTATTGATGCTCTAAAGCAGTCTTCCACTTTCTTAAAATTTACTCTGTTTGGTGGGGGCTTTAGTATTCATTATCTGGACATCAGTTTGGAGTTTAGCAATCAAGAAGGTCAGTTAAATAGTAAAATGTATAGAAAAGATGCAGTTGTTAATCATAACTTACATAAATTAAGCCAGCACCCATTCTATATGAAAAAGAATGTTCTAAGAATTAAAACACCTTGAAATTTTTATTTATTGAAAGAGGTTATGACAGTAAATTTATTAAAGTGGTTGCACAGGAAGTTAAAATGCTTAGGCTAACGAAAGCTAAGCCTATATTAAGATCACATCAACTCCGATACTTAATTACATAGTACAATATCAAATGAAGACACCTTATGTACAGCATACAATTTTGCATTTCATTTACCCATTTCTACTGATAGCAGTATGTTAAGAAGAATTATGGAGGCCAATTGGTAAATCATTTTAGGCAATAATGAAATGGCAAAAGTATTACGACCAAAACCTTTATTTACTGACAAAAAAATCTGTTAACATCAAAACTATACTGGAAAGAAATAATGATAATGACCCTTGTTAGAAGATTCAGCTTGGGACTTTTAAATGTGGACAGTGTAAATATTATCGTTTTATTAGGAATGCATCTAACATTTTTATTGCGGTAGTTAATAACTCCATTGATGCACGAGATGGATATAATTGTAATTCTTGTGGTGTAGAATATGTAGCTTGCTGTTAGAAGGTTAGCAAAGAGAATATATGAACACACACTAGCTATCCGGAGGAAGGATCAAAAGAATGGTTTAGATGAGCATTTGCTAGTATGTGAGGATTTTGTTTTGGATCATGTCTGCATTAATTATTTAAGTGAGAATTTTAATGTCATTTTAGAATGTAAAGACAGATAATGTTAGAATGTAATGAGCCAGAGCAGACAGAAGACCGGATCTCAATGAATATATTAATTTTAAGTGTTTCTTACTGGTGAAGAAATTATAATAATTTTTTTACACTTTTTTAATTTCTTTTTATATACATTTTTTATGTATACATCTTGGGTATTCTACCAGTTTTCTTTATAATATATTACGTATTTACTTGGATACATTTAGGATTGCTTGCATATGTTTACTGACCGTTTCCCACAAATCTTTGAAAAATTCTGGGTTTCACTGTATGAATAAGAACATGTGGTTGTATCAATTCATGAACACTTGTTTGATTGTGTTTAGTGGAATTTGGTCATATGGTTTTAAATGCACTATTTTTATTTGTGTTCCAAAGACGTTCTAATATATAAAGGACAAAAGCGCTAAATACTGAAGCCATGGCTCACAATTCTTCATTTTTGGTTTTTAGCCCTGGAACAATTGCTCTGAGAGTGTTGATGGAAAAGTACAGAGAAGGTCAGAAGGAATTGCATTGTGTCTTTGTGGACTTGGAGAAAGCATATGACAGGGTGCCTAGAGAGAGTTGTGGTATTGTATGAGCAAGTAGGGAGTGGCAGAGAAGTATGTAAGAGTGGTACGGGATATGTACAAGGGTAGTGTCACAGCGGTGAGATCTGCAGTGGAAGTGACAAATGCGTTTAAGGTGGAGGTGGGATTACATAAAGGATCGGCTTTTGAGCCCGTTCTTATTTGCAGTGGTGATGGACAGGTTGACAGATGAGATCAGACAGGAGTCCCCGTGAACTATGATGTTTGCAGATGACATTGTGATATGTAGTAAGAGTAGGGAACAGGTTGAGGAGACCCTGGAGAGGTGGAGATATGCTCTAGAGAGTAGAGGAATGAAGGTCAGCAGGACTAAGACAGAATATATGTGTGTGAATGAGAGGAAGGATAGAGGAATGGTGAGGATGCAGGGAGTAGAGTTGGCGAAGGTGGATGAGTTTAAATACTTAGGATCAACAGTTCAGAGTAATTATGAGTGTGGAAGAGAGGTGAATAAGAGAGTACAGACAGGGTGGAGAGGAGTGTCAGGAGTGATTTGTGACAGACTAGTACCAGTAAGAGTGAAAGGGAAGGTCTACAAGAGGGTAGTGAGACCAGCTATGTAATATGCGCTGCAGACAGAGGCATTGTCAAAAAGGCATTAGTCAAAGCTGGATGAGGCAGAGTTAAAGATGTTAAGATTTGCAATGGGTGTGATGAGGGTAGACTGGATTAGAAATAAGTATATTAGAGGGTCAGCCCAGGTTGGACGGTTTGGAGACAAAGCCAGAGAGGCGAGATTGCATTGGTTTGGACATGTGCTGAGGAGGGATGCTGGGTATATTGGGAAAAGGATGCTAAGGATGACGCTTGCCAGGTAAGAGGAAGGCCTAAGATAAGGTTTATGGATGTGGTGGGAGAGGACATGCAGGTGGTTGGTGTGACAGAGCAAGATGCAGAGGACAGGAACAAATGGAAACAGATGGTGATCTGTGGCGACCCCTAATGGGAACAGCCAAAAGAAAAAGAAGACCTGGAACAATTGGTTGATGTCCTCACAAGAGGGTCAAACATACTAGATTTGGTATTCACTAACATGGGGTGTAATTGCTCCACTCCAAGTATGCAGACTTTTCTGGTGAGGTCCGACCATAAGTCAATAAAATTCGGGAGGTCACAATAACACCTGATCGCCCTCAAGCCAATACCAGACTAAAAATTTTGCCTAACATACCCCAAAGTATACCTACCATCTGTCCCCCATCTAGTATATCGAATCAGGTCTTAAATGCCATATCAAAAGCTAAAACTTCCATGGGACCTGATAGCATCCCTGGCTGCATCCTAAACATGAGTTAGCAACATGACTGAGTACACTCTTCAAAAACAATCTTGAGCACAGGATACATCCATGTTGAATGGAGGACCGCTACCGTCATCCCTTGCATCCACTGACCACAGGAACTATAGACTCATTAGCCTGACCTGCCTTATCTGTTAGGCCATGGAGGAAATAAATCATCATGGACCTTATAAATAAAGACATGGGTAATCTTCAAATGCTTGACCCCACCCAATTTGGATTTGTTAAAGGGAGATCTTGCCTGCTGAACTTGGTTGCTTTTCTTTGTGACAGTCACCAAAGCCTTTGATGAGGGTAATACTGTGCATACAGTCTACCTACAACTTGCCAAGGCTTTTGACAGAATCCCACACTTGGGCATCATTGGTAAGCTCACCCAGCTGAATATCAACCCATATATTGTCAGTTGGGTTGCAAACTGGCTCACCGATATAAATCATATAGTCAAAATAGGTCAGTCCACCTAAACCAGCTGACCAGTAACCAGTGGTGTTCTACAGGGTTTGGTTCTGGGGCCCCTATTTTTCGGTAACTACTTCTCTGAAGTCCAGGCTAAAACAAAGGGCCTGTGGCTGACCAAGTTTACCGATGATTGCAAACTGGGATTGATCAGAGTCCCATGACAATGTCAGAATCGTACAAGAGGGACTTAAAATGACTAATGACTGGTGCTAAAGTCATGGACTTGAACTCAACACAAAGAAATGCATCATCATCCCCTTTGGTAAGGTAATGTTCCTGCAGATTATCACATCAATAACAACACTTTGAGCACACAATCTGTAGTGAGGGATCTGGGCACGCAGGTTGACAGCAGCCTGACTTTTGACCATCATGTCTCCACAGTGGTAATAAGAGCATTCTATATTGCCCACCTCCGTATATAAGGGTATTGTCTCCAGAAAAGGAGAGGTTGTAGTCTCCCCTGTACACCTCCCTGACCAATAATAGAATGCAACTCCCATTTTGGTATGTACCTCTCTAGGCATCTGTAGCAACTGGAAAGACCACAGAGGTTCCCCACAAAAAAAGTCCAGGACCTTCAGCACATGTGTTATGTGGACAGATTGAAATATTTGTCACTTTATTCCGTTTCATACAGACTGCTTAGAGGTGACCTGTGCCTTGCTTATAAAGCTGTCTCTAATCCTGCCTTACTGGAAATGCTGCATATCCGCAAGTGTAATGGCAATCATGTCACCTGCTCTAAGGGTATTAAGCTGGTAATTGGCATAAACAGAACTTGTTGGAGAGAGAGATTTGTATCTCAGAGCTGCCTGTTCTCTGGAACAAGCTTCTTATTCATGTCAAACTAAGCCCCTCATTTACCTTATTTAAGTGCAATCTGGATAATTTGATGGGTAACTGCAAATTCACACCAGGGTGTCTGGTATTAACTTAGCTAGGCTTGCAAGGGCCCTAGGGCCATTATGCTATTAAAACTCCTATGATATAACCCATATAGTTTAGGCTAATGCAGCAGTGATCTATGTGAAATTTTACTGTTGTGGTAAATTTACTTAACAATGCTAAACTGTGTTATTTTTAAACAAAATAGTTTTTTGGTTCAGTCTCTTAGGCTGAAACCCACTAAACCACCTTGCTGAAAGCATGGCTACCCCCAACATCCCCAGTTTTATTTACAAAATAACTGATGTCCATTTCTTAATTATCTGATGAAAATAAAACCATTATGCTCTCTCTACATAGTTCATCTTCAAGCTATTGCAACTTAACCTTACCACAGTGATCTCTCATTTTCACTAAAGTCTTCTGCTGTGCCCAAAATTATGGAATTCGTTGCCAAGTTGATATTACAACATATGGTTCTCTGTGTTGGTTGAAGAAAATAATCTTTACATGCTATCAGAAATTATATATATATTTTTTTTTTTGCTAGTATTCGATCATACACATTTTTACTTTTTTGTGTTGTGTAACTGAAATATTATTTAGTCTTTGACAATCTCATCTTTAATACTGGTAGTTTTGTAGCAACCTTTTCTACACATTTGTTCTTTGCTGCTGCTGTTCATTTTATGATGAAGCATCTTTGGACCTGTTCAACCACATAAAGTAAAATGAAAGTTTTACTTGATCAAATTTTCTTATGCTAATTATGGTTTATGCTAATTATGGTTTATTATAATAATTGGTATATGTATTGCAACAAAAATCAGTCTTTAAAATCTAAACAGTTCTAAGCAAAACTAGCTAACAGTCGTTATTACCTCCAATATTGAATAATCCTCTTCCTGGTGTCCCTGGCAGAACTGACCAAGCTGCGCTAAATACATTTGTTGGCAATAAGTCAGTGTGGTTAATTGCAATGTGATCAGGATAAGGACAGACACTAAAATCAAAGTTATATGAATAGGAAATAAAATATTTACAATAGGTAACAGTCAGTTTTGGAAAAATGCACTCATGTATGGTAGCAGCATATTTATCCCATGTGATTAGAATAGGACTTCTACAACTATCCTTGTGCTGATGACACTGTCCTCCTTAAAGAAAGTAAGACTGCTTCTTTGCTACAAAAAGATCTTCAATCTGACTTTATAACTCTCCATAACTAGCTTCAGAAAAACAATTTAGCTGTTGATAACAAGCAAAGCTCCATTATGCTTTTTGGCTCTCATCAAAAACTTAAGCTGTTTCCAAATGTAGTAATTTCCACTTCAGCAGATCCACTCCATCCTGTCATACATCAGCAATATCTGAGTCTCCTACTTGACCACCAACTCTCAGTCCACAAAGCGTTGGAAGCCAAATTCACAAAGTGTTGGCACAGTTAAGATTTTCCTAGAAAATCTCTCCTCTTTTCACCATTGAAGCCCAATGAACCATATACATTAATGTCCTACTTCTCAGACTCTAATACAATCTGCCCATCATTGTCCTATGTTCCTCACACAACTCGACTCTCTTCCAACATGCCAGATATCAATGCTCTGATTCCTCCACCTCTTTGGCAATATGAACACTACTGCCTTCCCTCAGCCAAGAAAAATGGCTACCACTTAGAGATGGAGCTGATTTTTCCTAAAACACTCTTTCAAACTTGTGAACTAAGTTACTACCCCTGTCTCCTTAATAAATTGTGTATTAAAATCTCCAACTAGTCTCTTTGTAATTCCAAATCTCTATTACTTGCTTGGCCTCCTTTTAATTTTGCCTGCTGTGAATGACATTTCTCCAAGCTAGCCCCAGCCTGCTGGACTTAGCTAAAAGACCCAGGGCCGGTGTTAGCATTTTGGGGGCCCCCCAGCAAATGTGAAGTTGGGTTGGGTGACTCTGGGCACTTCCAGTCTAAGTACCACCCTGTCACTGCCCCTGTCCTCTTAAGCACCCTTTTTAGTTCATGCTGCAAGAATTTAGGAGTAGTATGCACCAACTGACCTGTAGCTAGAATACTCTTAGATTATGACAAGACTGTGTACTGCACATTGTTGGCCCATCTCACAAAGGAATATCACAGTTATTGGCACTTAGAGTTGTTGTAATGTATGATTGTTACAACTAGGTACAGGGCTGGACTTGGGTGAAATGGTGCTTTAGGCACTGCCTACTGTTTCATCCCCCCACCACATACATACATACATATATACATATACACTGCATCCTCCAGTGCTTCCCTCTTTTCCCCCCATCTTGACATCCCTCACCATGCACATTACTTTATTTTTCTTCCTTTTCTCAGATTTTGCCTCAACTATTTCACCTTTTTCATATGCTCTGCAGTACATTTTAACAACTTTTTCATCCAATGATAGCGTGGCTTGCCTGTCTGGTCCTCACCAAGGCCTTCAACACCATCCCCCACTCTTGAATCATAGATAAACTTACTAAGCTGGGCATTTATCCCTACGTCACTCGATGGATTGCCAACTGGCTTACTGAAAGAACCCACACTGTAAATGTACCTGACTCTGAATTCAGCTCCAGACAAGTGACAAGCGGAGTACCTTAGGGTTCAGTCCTGGGACCACTCTTGTTTGGCATCTACTGGGAAGTAGGGGCCACCAGACTACTAGAAGATCTGATTGAATGTTCTGTTTTATTTTATGCCTTACGTTTAAAATACAATTGCTTGTTAATTACATTTTTACTGATATCCAGAAGAGTAATGCATGTGTCCTGCCATTACTGGGTGTGTGCACATACTAAAATCAGTGATTTTTTTTTTCACATACACAAACAAGCATATACCATAGCAATATCGCATCTGAAGTAGTTAACTTTATTTTATCTGCAACCTGTGGGTATTCGGATCCATATCCGATCCGAGCCGGCAACTTTTCAAGCATCTGCTCCTAGCTCCTCCCCCTTACCCATAACCATCTGCTACCTTCCCCCAGATCTCGTTTGCCGCTTCGTGCATCAGCATCGTGGTCTCCGTAGCTCTGAGCATTAGGGTTGTAAGTGCCTTTTGGTTTATATTTTGTGTGTAGTGAGTGTTTTTCTCAGTTAGTTCCCTTTCCTCCCCCAAACGCTTGTTCGACAAAAATAAAAAGTTTAGTTTTGTGAAGCAGTTTTTAGTGTAAGGCCTCCCCTTCCCCATAGGTGTGCGTGGTCATAGTGTGTTGGAGTTTGGTAGGTGTGGCTGTGTGTGTGTAGAATGTCTGATCAGCCTAAACCTACGTTCAAAAATGCACAGAGTGTGGCCATAAGCTTTCACCTGCGGATGGTCACACTCTGTGTGTTGTTTGCCTGGGCGTTCCCCATTTATCTGTCCAGTGCAGTGTGTGTGCTGGTTTTAACCCTAGGGCCTTGAAGGATAGGAAGGCCAAACTGGTGGCTAAAGGCCTTCTCCCTGCTTCCATGCTGGACTCCTCAACCTCGGCCTCTGCTTCTGCAACTCCTGCCCAACCACTCCCCCTCAGGCTGGGGCTCACCCCCCCGCTAGACCTGTTGAAGGAGATGCCAAAGGGAGAGATGAGAAAAAAGATAGAGACAGAGAAAATAAAGGGGATAGGCCACGTAAACGGTCTTCAGATTGGGATTCCTTCCCTAGCCCACCTTCCAAGGTATCGAGACCTGTGTCTCCTCTGCTCCACTCACCGAGATTCTCCCCGGAGCCGATGGAGCCTTCGGAGCCGAGGCCTTCATCCAGATCTTCGCAGCGACCAGCCAGATCAGAGTCGTTAGCTTCCTCGTGCTCAACTTGGAGTCACTCTGAAATGGATATGGACAGGATGATGAGGAGACTTCTTCGGACCTAAATCCAGATGGGAGTCTTGCCAGGCTCCTCTCCCTCTGGCGGGGGGACCTCCATGCCCTTCTTTCATCCAATTTCTCCTTCCCCGATCCGGCCTGCAGTTTCAGGGTTTATGGAACCAAGGATCTTCGGAGCTGGGGATTCGGCACCAAATGGTTCCTCCAACCTCTACTCCGGTGATTACCTTGAGTTCTCGGATCTGACCAGTTTCGGATCTGAGCAGCTCTTGGGGCCGAGGACGGGAAGTCGGACACGAGGGGATGGAGGTGTCTTCGGCTCTGACTTTGTCAGATTTGAGCCATTCCTTTGGAGCTCCGGCTACCCTAGCCTCGGCCCCGAGCCTCACGGCGGACCCGGAGAGAGCTTCCCCCTTATTGGGTGCTAAGGAGGTGCACTCTCCATCAGTGTTCAAAGTGGTGGAGAACACTCTATGCGACACTCTCTTGTCCAGAGTGAAAAAAATGGGAAGACCTTGTCTGCCTTTGGAATCTGCTTCTCTAGTCCTCAAAGATCTTTTTCAGGAATCAGAGAGGGCAAAAAAAGATGTGGTTCCAGAAATCACAGTTTTCTCGGGACTCTCAGGACAACTTGTCCCCTAGAGGCAGAGGGGGACATGACAGATGCCATCGTAGAGGCAGAGGAACTTTGAGTCTAGGGTGCCGTTCCCAGACAGGCCCACGCAGCAGCCCTGAGGGATTGCCCGTCTGTCCTACTCTGGAGGCAGTCTGGGGAAGATTATCATTGCACCCAATGGCTTGGGAGTCCATAACTGCAGATTGTTGGGTGCTTCAAATAATATCCAGAGGCTACACCATCCAGTTTGTTGCCCTTCTGATCCAGCCAAAGTACCTCCCAGATGTCCCACCCGCTCAAAGGGAGACAGCAGTGCTAGAGATTTCCAAGTTGCTTCACAAACGAGCCATCGAACCGGTCCCCCCTCCGATCAGTCTGGGTCAGGCATTTACTCCAGGTTCTTTTTAGTGCCAAAAAAGACAGAGGACCTCGGGCCCATTTTTGGACCTGTCAATATTAAACCTGGCTGTTGCCACACAGAAATTCCGGATGGTCACTCTGCAGTCCATTCTACCTTATCTTCGAAAATGTGACTGGATGTGCTCATTAGACCTCCAGGATGCTTACTACCATATCAAGATTCACAGAAGCTCCAGGAGATTCCTTCGCTTTCGGCTAGGAGCCAATCCTTTCCAGTTCAGAGCCCTACCCTTTGGTCTCAACACAGCCCCCAGGGTGTTTACCAAGGTAATGGCAGTCGTAGCGGCTCACCTGAGGCTTCAGGGGATTCGGGTATTCCCTTACCTAGACGATTGGCTCCTTGCTGCTTCCATCAAACATCTTCTTTGCCAAGCCAGAGACTCCTTCCTTCATCTTGCAGACCTGCTAGGGATTACTGTCAATGTTTTCAAGTCCCTCTTGGACCCAGTACAGATCTTGTACTTTATCGGGGTACGGCTGGACACCCTACGGCTGAAGTCTTTCTAACTCCAGACAGGGTCCAGAGTTTATGGGCACATATATCAATAGTTCTTGGCCCCAGGTTACTGAAGGCGGGTGACGTTCTCAGAGCCCTAGGCTCTATGGCTGCAGCAATCACCATCGTCCTCTGTGCGCGTCTTCACATGCGTGTTCTTCAATGGACTCTAGCCGTACAGTGGTCTTGGCTAGATCTCCCCATGGAATATCCGATTCAAATCAGCAAAGCCTGCAGGGCATCACTCCTCTGGTGGCTCCAATTCATGGAGATCTCAGCGGGACGCCCATTTGTTTCACCTACAGCCCAAGCCACAGTGACCACGGACACCTCCCAGCTCTGGTGGTGAGGGGGCATTTTCTGGGGAGGACGGTCCAAGGCACGTGGTCCCAGATCGAGACCAGATTGCACTTCAATGTTCTGGAGATGAGAGCAGTGCTTTTAGCATTGCAAGCCTTCCACACTGTTACTGGTACATCAACAAACAGGGAGGAACCAGATCTTATCCTCTGTGTCGCGAGACCATGAGAGTGTGGGAGTGGGCAATCTCCACCAGTCTGTTTCTGATTGCAACGCACATCCCGGGACGCTCCAACATTTTAGTGGACAGATTGTCGGGCTGTTCTAATGCCATATGAGTGGTCTCTGAAACGGTTGATAGCGGAGGAGATCTTCCTTCGTGGGGACAGCCTTGCTGCGATCTCTCCTACCAACGCGAAGTGTAAAGTTCTTTGCTCTGATTCCCTCACCAGGGGATCCCCCCCAGAGATGCTCTAGTCCATGCTTGGCCTTCCGGGTTGCTGTACGCTTATCCCCCGTTACCACTCCTTCTGAAGTTTCTGCAGAAAGCTTGCCGACTGGGGTGAAAAGTGATCCTCATTGCCCCATTCTGGTCTTATCAAGTGTGGTTCCCCTTCCTCTGGTCTCATGTTCTAGCTCGTCCTTGGGTTCTGGATCCCTGCCCAGATCTCATTTCTCATCCCTTAGGCACCTGTCCGCTCAACCTGGATAGCCTCAAGCTGACAGCTTGGTTACTCCAGTTCCCCAGGACTCCCGGTCTTTCGTCTTCAGCAAAAACTATTCTGGTGGCATCTCATAAGGCTTCCAGTAGGAAGATTTACCGCAGTAAGTGGAAACTATTCTCTATTTGGGCTTCTCAGAGAAACCTGGATCCTTTTACAGCCCCTGTCTCTGCAGTGTTGGATTTCTTAGCTAGCATTTTTCAGCAAGGGGCAAGTTCCTCCACTGTGAAAGTGCAACTGGCAGCTATTTCGAATTTCCACGTAGGCGAATACATGAATGCCCTGGCCTCTTCTAGACTGTGTAAGGCTTTTCTTAAAGGCACCTTTCTTTTGCGTCCTCCAATTAAGGACTCTCTTCCTCCTTGGGACCTTACCTTTGTTCTCCAGGCTTTAGTTGCTTCCCCCTTTGAACTTGCAGCATCAGTAGATTTGAAGTTCTTATCCTGGAAGACTGCCTTCCTAGTGGCCATTATGTTGGCTAGGAGGGTTTCTGAGATTCAGGCTTTGTCTGCCGTGCCCCCTTACTTTATCTTCCATAAGGATGGGGTTTCTCTCCGTAAAAACCCTTCTTTCTTACCAAAAGTGGCTTCTGAATCGAACATTAATCAAACAATTAACCTGCCTGTTTTCTTTCCAAATTTTCAGAACAAGGGTGAATATAAACTGCATTTGCTAGATGTTCATAGACAACTTTGTTTTTATTTACACAGAACAAAGCCCTTCCGTAAGTCTGACCAGTTATTTGTGTCTTTTTCTAAACCCTTTTTGGGTAAAGCCATCTCCAAGGTTTCCTTAGCTAGATGGATTATAGTATGTATTTTGCAAATTTACAAAGACAAAGGTTTGTTTCCACCTGGTCCTGTTAAAGGCATTCTGCCAGATCTATGGCTACTTCTGCTGCCTTTTGGTCTAGGGTCTCAAGTGACATTTGTGCGGCAGCAACTTGGGCAAGGTCACATACCTTCATTTCTCATAAGTACGATTTGATCTCCAGAGGGAGAGCATCCTTCGGCTCTGCGGTGCACAGGAATATCCTTCCATGAGGGCCTCCCAGGAGTTTTGAGTAGCTGGGGACTCTGTCCCATAGGTTGCAGATAAAATGAAGTTAACTACTTCAGATAAAGAAATGTATGTACTCACCATAACGCTCCATCTGAGTAGTTGCACTTAATTTTTCTGCAACCTTCCCACCCTTCTTCCCCCGAACTTTCTCATAGTTTAAGCAAAGCAAAGTAGAGTTGCTGATTGGTTTGAGTTGTGGCAAACTCGATCTGAGGGAATGTAGGAGATGGTGATGGGTTATGGGTAAGGGGGAGGAGCTTGGAGCTCGGAGCAGATGCTTGAAAATTTGCCGGCTCGGATCCAACATGGATCCGAATACCCACAGGTTGCAGAACAATGAAGTGCAACTACTCAGATGGAGCGATATGGTGAGTACATAACTTATTTTTTTCCACTTATTTCAGAAAATAGCAATAGCAATACATTATGCAACTCTAGTACCACACCAGATCAGTGACTGCTGTTTAGCAGTCAAGCAGCAGCAGGGGTAAATGACTTTTATTTACCTTATTGCGGAGTAATGCATACCTGTTATTGTCCCTGATTTCACTGGCCGTAATTTTGCTCTGTCCTTCATAAAAGTTACATTTGCTGGTAAATCATTCAGAATTACAGACGGTCAATAAATCCAAAGATCAGAGTTTCATACTCCATTTGACCAGAAAAAAATGCGTGTTGATGCAAAAGGTATTCTTCTATTATAAAAAATAAAAAATAAAAAGCTAAGTGAATTAGAGTAATATTTAAATGTGTTTCTAATTTTGAGCTTTTATTCCGCCATTATTTTTGGCTTTGCCCTGAATTCTTGAGCAAAAAGTTGACAGTTATGTATAGTATCCGGTGCTCTGCCAGTATTTATAACTCATTGAAAGAGGAAAACCATACCTGAAAATTGGAAGCATCAGCTGTTTTTAAAAATCAAAGGTAAACGCTGAGATCAGTCACTTTGGGCTGCTGATCTCTAGCTGATGTTCATTATCAGCTTTATCCTAACAGGGTCATATTGCAGTTCATATGTTCAGTTAAAGAGCATAATCAGAAAATTAATATTTTTTCTAGAAATTTTCCTCAACCAGCAGCAGCTTTTGTTTGGCCACCACACAGTCAAGAAGGATTAAGGGGGTCCTCCTGCAGCCATGGGTGTTGCGGATACCTAAAGCTAGCTTTGTTCATTTTAGTGAAGAGACGGTCCACTGGTAGGATTTAACTAAGCTAGGGGCACTATGCCAGTGGTAAAATATTTAATGGAATTGTGAAGCCTGTTACTTAACAACAGTGTTTTTTTTTTTTTTTTTTTTTTATTATCTGAGATATCTTAATTCTTATGCTTAGTCAAACACTCTGCTTATGCTATGCTGACGAGGTCATAACAAAGCTGAAATATGCATATCCATAACTAGTGGGGGTTGGCTTTATTGGCCTGAAATTGTCCATTAAAACTACTTCAAATGTAAAAGTCATGGGCAATCAGAATCGCCATATAGCTGAAACACCTGATGTTCATAAGGGTCATTTGCATATATCCCATGTGCCTCTGTTACAGGAGGTTTGGGAGGTCACTCATTGGAAGTTCTAACTTGGCTGGAGTTTTCCTTTAGTTTTTTTCTGATTGGTTTTTCAGTGTGACCTTCTAACTCTTTGTTTTAATCTGAGATATCTTTGAATTTTAAGAGATAGAAATAAATGCTGTTATTAGTCACCTAGTTTAAGTACACAAGATTGCTGTATAGTTTTTGTTGGTTTGAGTGACTTATTACAAAATGTCAAGACAAGATAACTTTGCTGTGGTTGGGGCCCCCAGTGACCACATGGTTCGCTAGCGCCTAAAGCTGGCTGTGAAACTACCACACTGCTTCTTTCAAGAAAACCTCCGTACTCACGTACTTAAAACTTTTATAATATAATTGCTTCAGAGATACTGGTTAACGTCTAAAACTTTTTTACTCCGCTCTGATTTTATTGCCTTCACAAGTATCCATTCTTTTTTTGTGCTAACTCATAACATCATAAATTTACTATTACATCTGACATTGTATAAAACATGAATACAACACATTCTAGCTTTCTACATGTTCCCCTTGCTGTACTGTTAATTTGTTCAAGTATGCAGTGTCCCATTATGCTTTGTTTCTCTGTACTATATGTTCTCCCAGTGTTATTGTAATTCTGTTTGATTCTATGTAATTTGTTATAAGTTAATCTAGTGTATATAGTCACATTATGCTTTGTTTTTTTTTTTCCCTGTACTATTTGTATTTTCTGTACTATTGTAATTTTATGGTATGAATCCATGTAATTTGGTATTATCTTCTTGGCCCAGGTCATGAAGGAAAAGGGTTCCTGGTCTAGTCCACGTACCCATTTTACAAACGTCAAATAAATAATAAGTAAAGTATCAGTAAATGTCTTTCTTCAGAAAATTGGAGACTAGAGTAGCAAAGCCATTTCAATGGCAGATTTGGCTGCACAGCAAGAACTTTCTCAAGAAGCATGTGTCTCATATAACCACTGAAGAATTACGATATTGTAGGCCTCCTGAAAATGAAAGAAAAACTGCTGATAACTAATAAAATGTAGACATGTAATACTAGATATAACTGTGATTCCATTGTACACTAAGGTTTATACAATGTCTCTACATGATGGGACATGCAACTGTAAAATGCATGACATTTTATTTTTAGCTTAATATCAATACCCCATCTTTTATGAGTTTCTGGATTACTATAAATAATTCCAGCACAAGAATTTTCACCATTTGCGACTTTGGTATTGAGTATGTGTGTCTTTTGCAGACTTATTATGGATTCAAGTCTTTTATTGTATATATATCAATAGTTTTTGCCCTTTTGGAAGTTCCCTGAATGAAACTGTTCTGGGTAATGTAGCCATCAATAAAATACAAAGTAAAAGGTTATAGCCGAATTTTGTTAATATTCTCAACACCCATAGAAATGCCGGAAGTCTAGTCTCCAACATTTTGCTAGACTTATGAAAAGCTTTTAATATGGTCTTCCACCAGAAAGTCTTGCATAACTTCTCATCTTTAGGGCTCTCCCAGCTGTTCATTGCAATGATTCAGTAGCTACCTCTCAAATAGAACACAAACAGCGAAATGGACCCACCATCTTTCCAACAACTGTTGGTGCCCCACAAGGATCTTGTAGTAAGCCGCATACTTTTTAGCATATTCATGAATGATGTCTACACTGCTACAAAAAATGATGCCCTTGTTCAATACGCTGATGACTCTACCTAATGTGTTCTGCCAAAACTCCCTTTGAACTCCCAAGACCTTGCACAACAATCCTTGTTACTGACTGAAACATGGCTCAATAACTCTCAACTACTCTTGAACACTTAAGACAACAAAACTACTGCTACTTACCCCAAAATCTCCATCAAAACATTCTATTCACCATTGCCTTTGCTAGCCATGATGGAATAAGTAAACCACATAAAATTATATGGGAGTCATTACAGGTGACCAGTTGTCCACCATGTATCACACATGCTTTATTTATTTTTAATCAAAAATAGGTACATCATACAGAGTAAAACCCTACCTCACTGATATGGCCAGAAGAGATATAGGCTCCACTTTGTTACTGCCATCTGTCCTCTATGCTGCCCCGATCTTCACCAACTTTCAATTCTCACAACTATCCAAACTTGAGCAGTGTTTTAATAAAATAGTCATATTTGTAGTAAACTATAACAATAACACACATCTGCCTAGCACGCCTAAGAATGAAACTACCATATCACCTGTAACACTTTCTCAGTTAACTACAATATGCAAACTTCTCTAAGTCAGAAAATTGCCAAGCCCTTAACAATGTAATATGACACTACTCTCCCAAAAGAATTTTACACTCCAAAAAAAAAAAAATCAAGAATCATTGCAACTAAGTCTTCTAACACTGCATGTGATTCTCTGTGTATCCAAAATATGGAGCCACATCGGATGACTACTACTGAAATCATTCAGAATGTAAACTCCTTTAAAACACAACTAAAAGTTCACCTATGAAATCAATGAATCTGCTCCTGCGTATCTCTAGGATAAATGCCTTGGTAATCTTCACCTTGCAATATCCTCCAACCATTTCTTTTCACTGAGTCATATGCCCCACATCCAAGTTTTCACCAATACCCAGTTAGTTTTACTAGCATCTCCCAGCCATTTTCCTAGTTTTGTGATGCTGCTCACCACACTCCACCACTGTACTTCTAATATAAACCTTATGATAGCTATATATAATTGTCTCTGAATCTAATTAGTAACCTGCCTTTTAACAACAATATGAACATTTTCTGTCATAAGTTCCTTTCACCACTTCTGTTCTTTGAATTTACAGTCGCAAAATTTATTATCTATTTCACAAAACCAGTAATACACCACTTCCATTGCTCAATGTTCAACACCTACTAAATACATAAGTATATCTTCTACTGTAATAGCTTTTTATTTTGTATGAATGTAATCTAATTAACAAATGTATAACTGATTATTGTCTATTCATTTATTTTACTGAATGTCTATTTAAATGTTTGTAATATGTTGGGGCTTTTCTTCCGGCCTTCAACTGTGAAGGTTTTTCTAACTAAACCCAGTCAGACAAATCCGATAAACAACAGCAAAATCAAATAAAAATAGTAGCCTTCCCCATTACAAAGTAATTTTCAGCTAAACAACATCCATCTTTGTTCATATGTGGTGAAATACACTTCTAATCTAGGTCCAACACTTCCAAAATAACACACTGTCAGTAGTACAGTAGCAGCAACAGCTGTAGACCAACCAGTCTCTAATACTAAAAGCCTCAAACTTTTATCACATTAACATTAGAAGTCTCCATAACAAAGTTCAACATATACATAGCTGAATAGCTGACCGTTCACCTGACATACTTGTCCACATTAAAACCTGACTCAAAGTAACATAAAGCATGAAATACATCTGCCCCTAAGACTTACCATTTCTCAGGAATGACAGAATACACAAGAGAACTAGGGGTAGCCGTCATGTACTGCAATAATGCGGACTTATCCTTATCTGCAAGAGAGATCCCAGCATTTGACCATGCTAAAATACTTCTATTTTTCCTCAGACTAAATTGACATAAATACTGTATGCATTATTG
Organism: Protopterus annectens; assembly: GCF_019279795.1. Taxonomy (NCBI): domain Eukaryota; kingdom Metazoa; phylum Chordata; order Ceratodontiformes; family Protopteridae; genus Protopterus; species Protopterus annectens. The sequence continues at coordinate 1,589,972,871 of NC_056728.1, forward strand.
GCTTCTACATTCTTCCAAACAACACTCTGTAGAAGACATTTTATCATGAGTATCTAACAGTTTAACCCAAGAGAATATAGTTGTAGGAGACATTAACATAAACTGGTAACATACAGATTTAACCCAACTTATTAATACCCCCATCAGGTATGGCAAACCTTCCTGAAAGGAAGCAATCTTTGACTGAATTCTAACAACTCATCCCAGAAGCATCTGATGTAGGCACACTGGCTGAAGTGACCACTATCCTATTGATGCCATATTAAACCTTACAAAAAACACCAAAATCATGTAAGGAATCTATATAATTTTAGCAAAAATACTTTCATAGTAACACCAAGACTTTTTCAGTTGGAATGAATTAAAATGCTTCCATTAGATGAAGCAACAAATATTTTGGTGAAATATTTCTTACCATCTTAGATCAGCATGCCTCGAGGAAAAGAGAGACTTAAACTGATCCTTGCCTTTTAGCTTACTCCTCACACAAAACAATTAATGAAGCAGAGACAATGCATGACAAGCATGGCATTAAAAAAAAAATTCAGTTACACAATTTATTGTACTGTGCATAGGTTATCCAAACAAAACTTCTAACATGATCAGACTAGAAAAACTACTATATAAACTTACAACAGTCTCAACCTAACAATCCTAAGTATGTTTGGACAGCAATTAATAAACTCCTTCACCCAAGCAGAACTATACTACCATTTCCTCTAGCACCTGAAGTAGAAGTAGAGACTGCTTGCAAATTTAATGCACACTTCATACATGGCAGCTACCTATACTTATTCATAGGTTCATAGATTAGTACTAGGCTAATTGCCCTTATGGGCCATTTTAAGCCTAGCCAATTACCCCCTGTGAGAATCAAACCCTGTACCTAAAATATATGTATATATATGTATATGTATACATATATATATATATATATATATATATATATATATATATATATATATATATATATATATATTATATACACTTTTATTTCCTGCCTTTTTAAGCTAGTCTAGTCCTGTTTTCAAGTTCATAGTTTAGTACTAGGTTAACAGCTCTTGTGAGACTCAAACCCTGCACCTTGTGTTTGTAAGGCAAACACCTTAACCGTTAGGCCCACCATCCCTACCCCCTAAACCTGCCTTCACCTCTCTACTCCAGTCAGCTGCCACAACCCTTATTCTCTGTCTCAAATCTGTCCCTACCTCAGCTGTCAAAAAACTTCACAGATTATAACCAACCACTTCAGCTGACAACCTTCCTGCAGAGTTAGATGATTCACTTGCCTATCCAGTATCTGTACTTGTAAACAGATCTGTTCAGGAATTTCTGATCCCACTCATTAAAAAAAAAAAATCCCACTTTTTCATAAGGGAAGCACATCTATTGAATTATCAAACTACAGATCATTTGTCATACTTCCTCATGTTTTAAGGTCCTCCAAAATGTGTCCACTCCCAATTTCTGGAATGTCTTCAAAACAGTCTATATTCCCTGACTCTGCACAGCTTGTCTCCAGGCCACAAAAGATAGAGAGTATTACAGGCATTCCTCAACACCATGCGTGATGAGGAATGAAGGAAAACAACTCTCAAACACTCTTCCTGGAACTCTCTAAGGCATTTGAAACTCTCTCATCCTAAACTCATGCACAAACTCGTACAAATGGGCATTTCTATATCTACCATCTTGTGTGGATTAACTGCTACTTCAGCAGTGGAGGCTAATGTATTAAATGCAACCCAAATTCAGTTTTAAGATGATTCAACTCTTATTTGCTTTGTCAGCACACTATCACATTTACAGTCAGTTACCCAAGAATCATTCTCTTGAGTGGAGACATGGTTACACTAATCACAGCTGCTACTTAATGCTAAAAAGGCTCTGATTATTTAAGGTGACAAAATTACTTTCACTATCATCTACTCAAACAATATTATGCAAGTTCTCCCCTCTCATGCTGATCTATTACGAGTTATAAAAGATGATGATTTGAAAACTGAGGTCCATTTCCAACATGACATTAAAAATAAAGCCCAGCAACCAACATCACTGTTGACGTAAGAAAACTGAGCAAACAAACACGAACTAGTAATTTAGCACTTTTGTTCTTTTGCTTTTAGAACTTCATCAGAATGATTTTAAAACTGACGTCCATTTCCAACAAGACATTAAAAATACTTACAAAAAATTAGGCCTCCTTTACAGAGCCATATCCTATCTAATCACGTCTGCGTAACTACAGCAATCTCATAACTGTTACATTCTCTCATACATGCATGCTTCAAACATCAGCAACATACAAACCTTTCAATTATCCAGAAGTGAACAATGCTACAGTAAAATAATTAAATTTACAGATAACATGTCCAAAAAAGCCATCAATGTATTGCAGTCAAACAACTTAACTTGTTTGAGCTCCCCAAATACTTTAGCTTGACTCAGCTAAAAATATATCATAAGATCCTTGCTAACCACATACATGTACATCTCCTACTACTTCTACTCCTTCAGTGGTACAATTCATCAGGTGATCTTGGATGAAAAAAACTTAGTAGCTTGTCTCCGCCCATAAAGATTAAAACTCTTTTAGGAAATCCTTGTACTCTGCTTGAATTGCTAAATTATGGAATAACCTCCATCTCTCACTGAGATAGATTATGCAATTTACAAACTTAATCACTTAATTCATACAAAAAATAGTTGGCTCAGTCATTACTCACACCTTTCTGGCTAGGTTTACCCTATAGGATTTTACTTAACTCCAGTATTTATAACAAAACTTTAGTCTAACTTCTGTTAAATATTTCTCAGTTGTCTGTTAAGCATCCAATCTTCACTTCATTTATCTTCTGCTTCATAAAAATGTTATAAAACTGCATGATGTTTTTCATTGGATCATTGTTGCATTAACCATAACTATACGGGGATGTGTGTTGCCGAGGACATTGGATGTCTGGCCAGCCTACAAAGTTTCAGCCTCTACCTCATGTATTATGAAAGCTTATGCAGATTCTTGTCAGCTCATCACTATTGGTATTGGCAATTAGCTACAACTTTGGGCAGAGAGCCTCTGTTATTTCAAAAAATTCTTATGTCTGTCAGAAATGCCAAATGTTTTTCTAGTGGACAAATTTCTTATGAGAAAGCTCATATTGGCTATGTCTTGTCTGGGTGAGCAGCATGCCACATCTTGCCAAATCTCTTTATTTTGCTCCTAAAACATTAAGAAGTAGTTTAAACTCTCAGAAGATCTTTCTTGAAAACGTGCTTCTTGGAGAGATCACATGTGGCCTTGGAGTTGGATTCCACTTCATTGGACCTCCTCCCTCAGCAGAAAAAGAGGTTGGCTCAAGAGGTTAAGCAGACCACTGCAGGCACATATCCTTTTTCAGCAGTCTGAAACTAATAACTCTACAGTGGTGCCTACAAAGCTCTTGAACCAACAGTTGGTATCCCCTGTCCCACTGGCACTTCCCCTCCGGAGGCCTTTAATGCCCATGAACATTTCATATCCCTTCAGAACATGCGTTGGGCAGAACTCTCTAGGAACCACATTTTATGTTGTCTGAGGGTAAGGAAGGCATATACCAAGTTCTGGCGATAGAACACATTAAAGAAAGTCTGGTCTATGGATTTTACTGTCAAGACCATATGACTTGAGACCTCTAAAAAGTGCACACAGTAAACTAAATATCTGTCTCCTCCTCCTCCTATCCCCTCAGTTCAAAATGGTTGAGGAGGATTGGATCAATTTTGCACAGGGCTTATGTAAAGCCCTTCAGTCTCTCTCTCGCCTTCTATTCCAGCTTCTGCTTCCTCTACCACTGTGAAAAGAAAGAGACCTTCTTTTCCCTCTGAGGAGGAAGTTCTCTCTGACTGTGAAAGTCCTAGACAACATCTCCCAGTTATCTTCCCCAACATTTTGCGAGTCTGAAACTGAGGATACTCATTTCTCAGATTTTCCTAATGAGGAAATGCCTTTTGGGGACAATATCTCCAAAATGAAGGATTTTAAATGAGAAGGTACAGAGATTTCTGAGTCTCAAAGGTGTTATGTGCTCCTTAGCCTGGATTCTCCAAAGCCAGAAGTCATTTTACTTGCTTAGGGGTCTTGGAGAATGCCTTCAGTTCAGCGGCTGTCTCCCAGATTTTACAGCCAACTTTTCTTCATTACCATACCAGTTGTATCCTTGTATTTCTGCGTCCCTTATTTTCTTTTCCAATGGCTCTAAATATAAAGTAAATAACAAAGGGGGAAAAAAACGCCCCTGCCTGATTCCTCTGTTCAAAAACAACTGGTCAGGGAAGGACTCTCTTGCTTTAATTATTGCCTCTGATCCTTCATATATTCTTCTAATTAACCCTGTTATTGTATCAGGGAAGTCAAATGCTTCTATTTCCCTAATCATACAAATCCCATCCTACTCTGAATGTTTTCTCTCCATCAAGATCCACTAACAGAGGTATTTACTTGCATTATGCTTCCCTCTGGATCATCCTGGTTCTATTAATGTCAAATGCTTGCCTCCCCTCCACAAAACTACACTGGTCCACGTCTTGTCAGTTGTGCTAACACCTTTGCTATTCTTTTAGCTAGTATAGTTGTAAACACGTTATAATTATGGTTTAAAGTTGAAATGGATCTATGTGAAGCTGGGATTGATGGTCTTCTTAACCATCTTTAGGTACTACAGCCACCACAGCTTTCTTCCAAGATGATTGAGCTTCCCCTGTTTTTAAAATCCTGATCTGATGTCCTTTTCATTCCTCCTCATTACTAGGCGTGGCCGCATATATAAGACTTCAGATCCAGCTCTTGAGCTCATCCCTTTACCCATAATGCCTTACTCAATTTCCATTGCCTCAGATCTCATTTGCCGCCATTGTGGTTAGACGCAGGTTCCACTCTTGAGCACTTGTAAGAGTATTTATTTTTATTACCTTAAAAAAAACTTACAAATTTAGAATAACTTTACATATTTCCTTTAATCCTCCCTCTTAGTTTTTTCATGGTGCTAGGGGTATTATTTTTCCTTTTTTCTATTTGTCTACTATTCTAAGTTTTCTTAATACCATCTTTGGTATTTTTCTGTACCATAAATAGGTATTTCTCTCTTTACCATTGTTGGTAATAACTTTTGGCTCTTTCTACCTTTGTTAAAAAGAAAAAAAAGTCTTCTTTTTTCTATCACTGTATGTTGTTTTTTTCTTGGTGTTCTGCTTCAGTGACTGAGAAACCAAAAGGTTTTAAGAGCTGCACTTGTAGGCTTAAGATCCCTAATTCAGATGCCCACAAGAAGTGTGTGTACTGCCTTGGACCCGATCGCTTGAATATGGCCTGTACTGTGTGCTCTACTTTCAACCCTAGAGGTTTGGCTGACAGACACAAAATACTCGTATTGAAAAGTTAGCTTCCTGCTTCTTCTGGGGTTCAAACCCCTTCAAAAACGTCCAAAGCAGTTTTTTTCTGAATCCAGAAAAATATCTCCTCTGAAGTTCCCAAGGGCTTCATTGGAGACTATGGAGAATGTGAGAAAGATCCTGGATCTGACATCCTCGATCAGAAGTCTCTCTGCCTTCTCTCAGATCCAAATGCATTGGCTCCCATACTCCTATCTCCCTTACTGATAACCTTTTGTTTGGATCTTAAGTTCATGGATAATTGCCAGTACATCTTGTCAGAGCTGTACGCCAGAGTATTTGGTTAAACCTATTTCACAGTCCCTGCCTACACAATTATTCCAGACTCCGAAGAAACATTCCAGGTCCCCCTCCACAGCATCTTCTGGGTCTTCCAGGAGTTTGCCAGAAGCAGATGTGGATAGGATAATGCGAAAATTCCTTGGAGCTCAGATCCAGATGGGGGTCCTACAGATCCAACAGGAGAGGGAGCTGGTAAGTATGCCTTCAAAATTTGTTTTATATCCCTCTCTGATCAGACCTGTGGTTTTGGAGCCCCAGGATCCACGATCCCTGAGAGGTTCAACGTAGGATCTGAGAAGAGTTTCCTCCTCCACTCCGATTTCCCGGACTTGCTCTGTTCTGATACCCCCAGATCAGAGTGGTACTCTGAGCTGAGATGTTGCTGCCGGGTCTGAGGAAGTGGACTGTGCTTTGGTTTTGTTGGAACTGTCCCTTTTATCTCGTAACTTTGGCCCTAGACAGCTTGGATCTGATTCTCCCCTTTTTGCTCAGAAACGGGGATGGCCCCAGCCTACCGTCTTCAGAGCCCTTGGGTCTGAGGAGGAGGAGCAAATAGGCTTCCCCTGACACATCAGCTGTCAGGGTGGTAGAAAAGTCTTTTTCTCTCAACAGATAAGTCTTTTTTTCACATTTGGGATCCTACCCCTTTTCCCTCATTGGTTCTGAGCTCTAAGTTGGTCATACCTATTTCACACGGACACCCAGTTTCAAGTAGTCTCCTGACAGTTTCACTAGTGGAACTTCCCCTCTCTTCCGACACCTCTCTAGAACATCCCATGGAGGAGGTCCCCTGGAAGAGAATGTGTAAGAGGAGAGACAGACTCACCCATGGAGTGTCTCATGGATGCCACTGATTTTAATGAAGAAGGATCCCCCAGGTCACCACCTGATATCTCTTTTGGAGACATTCTAGAAATCCGTAAGAAGAAAGGTGGTTGGTTGTCCCAAGCTTCTTCTCCTGAAGAATCCGTGATCTTGGAGGATTGTAGTGCTGGACCATCTACGTCTTTGTGACCTCCTCGGTGGATGAACTCTGACCTGGTTTCCCGTTTGGTATGGAAGGAGCTGGATACTGTCGCGCACATCACCAAGCCCGCTGACAAGTTTGTGGCCCCACCTAAGATAGACCCTCTGCAGCAAAGGAGTCCCTGTTGATGTGATGGTGATGGCACAAGCCACAAAGAAAGGACTAGCAGAACAGAGCTCTACTGTTCATCCAACAAACGGAGTCTAGAGCAATGGACAGATTTGGAAAGTGAGTATTCACTTTGGCTACTTTTGCTCTGAGGTTGATAAATTATTTGGCACATTTTAGTAGGCTGTAGAGAGATTTGACTAAAGAACTATCAAATACTCAGATTTTGAAAGGACTTTCTCATAATTGTACACTCTTTTGTCCATTTCAAATGCTATAATGAGGTTAATCTCTCTCATACAGCTGAAGGTACCTTATGAACAGCTGGTTCAGGTATTGCCATAAGGAGACCTGCCTGGATGCGACTTTGTGGAGCCCTTTTAAGACATCTTTTATTAATGCCCCTTTTGATGGCACTTCCTTGTTTGGGCCATCAGTTAAGGATATACTTACATGCAGCAAAGAATAAGGGAAGTCCCTATCTACTGTGGGAATCAAGTTTTCTACCCTTCAATGGACTTTTTCTAGAAACCAAGGAGGTGGTAAGAAGATGTGACTCTGTGAATATTGGGGACCTTCCTAGGATTCATGCAGGGATAAGTCCTCCAGAGGCAGAGGAGGAAATTTTGATGGTAGATGTCACCCTAGAGGCAGAGGAGGCCCGCATAACCAGGGCTTTAGAGATTCTTTTTCAAACAGACCCCATCAGTGCTCCTGAGGTGCTACCAGATTGTCCAACTCCGGAGGCAGTCAGGGGTCATTTTTCTTTGCATCTAGATGCCTGGACGAACATTGCAAAAGATTCACGGGTGCTCAGAATAATATCCAGAGGTTACTACATACCCTTCTTCCTCCTGGTCAAAGGAAGAAACTTCCAGGTGTTCCACCCAGTCAAACAAAGGAAGCAGCACAACAGATACAAACAAAAACTGCTAGAAAAAAGAGTCGTCCAGAAGGTCCCACCTGACTAGATAGGCTTCAGAACTTGCTCACACTTCTTTTTAGTGCCAAAGAAAACGGAGTACTTCAGACTAATTTTGGATTTAAGCAAATTAAATCAGTTTGTAAAGAAAGCAAAGTTTCAAATGGTCACGGTTCAGTCCATTCTGCCCCTTCTGCACAAGGGTGATTGGATGTGCTCTATAGAGCTTCAGGATGTGTACTAGCACATAAAAATAAACAGATGATCCAGATGACAGCTTCACTTGTGGCTGGGATCCGATCGTTGCCAATTCAGAGCCTTGCCCTTTGGACTCACCACAGCCCCCAGAGGGTTTACCAATTGCATGGCAGTAGTGGCATTTCACTTGAGATTGCAAGGATTCCAGATGTTTCCATACCTGGACAACTGGCTCCTTACCAACCCTTCCAGGCATCAGCTACTACATGCCAGGGACTATTTACTCCAGATTTGCAATTCCTTGGGCATCTCTCTAAATCTTGCCAAATCCAAACTTGCCCCAGTTCAGAGCCTGGAATTCATCAAGACAGTTTTAAACGCAAGTACTACTCAGGTGGCATCTTTATCTCTCCACCGCATTATCTCTGTCAAAAATCAGGCTAGCCTTTCTCGTCCTTATCCTCCAGCAAGATTAGTGCTTCAAAAACTTGGGTCTTTGTCAGCTGCTGTAATACTGCTCCCTCTACTCCACTTCTTTATGCGAATTATCCAATGGACTTTAGCTGCACAGTGGTCCATTCTACATCAACCCCTGTCTTTTCAAGTAAAGCTCACACCAGTTTGTAAGCCTCACATTCGCTGGTGGATACAGTTCAATCTGGTTCTGGACAGAAGGTTTGTTCTTCTGAATCCATTCGCCACAGTGACCACAGACACTTCCCAACTGGGGTGGGGGGGCATTTCTTGGGGAAGAACAGTCCAAGGCATGGTGTCACTCCAAGAAACCAAATTGCATATCAGTGTCCTAGAGATGAGAGCTGTCCTTTTAGTGTTGCAGGCATTTCAAGATGCTCTTCCCTTGAGGATTACTCCAGTTCAGATGGAGAATGTCTGTAGTCTGGTATATCAACAAGCAAGGAGGAACTCTATCTTATCCCCTGTCCAGAGAAGGCATGAAAGTGTGGAAATAGGCAATCTCATTAGACTGCTTCCTTATTGCAATGCACATCTGGGGAAAACCAACGTTCTGGTGGACAAACTAATCCGATCCATTCTGATGTCTCACAAGTGGTCTCTCAATCAGTCAGTAGTGAATATGATCTTCAGGCATTGGGGCCAACCTTGCTGCAACCATTTTGCCACCCCTTTCGACAGCAAATGCAGCAAATATATTTTGCTCTGACACCCCCCCCCCCCAAGGGGAGTCGCAGAGAAATGCTCTGATCACGCTTGGCCCTCAGGTTTGCTTTATGCTTATTCTCCTTTTCCCCGGATTCCAAAATTCTTACAGAAAGTAAACAGGCAGAAGAGCTCTGTAATCCTCATCGCCACCTCCTGGCCTCGGCAAATGTAGTTCCCCTTTCTTTCTACAGTCTCATCTTCATTATCCTTCATGGATACTGGAGCGTACTTGAGATCTCTTTTCTCTACCATCAGAGATTCAACATCCCAGTCTTCACTCCCTCAGATTAACCACATGGTTTCTCCACTTCCAATAATAGTTACAGTCCAGGCTGTCTTCCCCAGTTCATGACATTATTTTGGCTTCTCAAAAACATTCTACCTAGAAAGTCTATAGAAGCAGATGGAAACTATTTTCTGTTTGGGCTAACGAGGACATCGGCCCCTTCTCTGCACCATCTTTTGCTAGTCTTCTTTTTCTGCCAACTCTCTTTTTAAACAGGGGACCAGTTTCTCTACAATTAAACTTCAGTTGGCAGCAATTTTTTAATTTCCGTAAGAGTAATAACTCCCTTTTTCTGGCTTCCTCCAGATTGTGCAAAGCATTTATAAAAGGCATTTTTCTGCTGAAACCTCAAAAACCCTTTTAACCATCAGATAAATGTGATCTAAAATTTCTATCATGGAGGATTGTCTTCTTGGTAACTATAACTTCAGCAAAAAAAAATCTGAACTTCAGACTGTCTCAGCAAAACCTCTTTACATTGTTTTTCATAAAGATAGGGTTGATCTGTGGACTAACCCCTTCCAGAATTCCACAAGAATACCATCTGTTCATGGAGACTTTCCTGAAGATTGATTACACAGCACCATTTTTATCTTGTCTCCTCCTTTTTTGACTTAGCTATTGAACCTCATCTACCTCTAACCTTGGCATAATTAAGTCTTCCATTAATATTTTCATTTGTGCTCTTTCTTCATTTCCACATTTCTCTGCTTTATTACAAATTTTCATGTTGTTGTTGTTTTTTTTCTTTTGGCTTTTCCCGGTTAGGGGTTGCCACAGTGGAACTCCGGTCCGCTAATGATTGGTAGTAGATTTTTTTACGGGTGCCAAGGTGCCAGCTCAATGCCCAACCTTCAGCGAAGGCACCCCATTCTACGCATGTCTTTTGAACGCCACTCGACCGTGGGGAAGATATGCAGACTCCACACAGAAGGCGCTCCAGCCGAGAATCGAACGGGAGAACCTCTTGCTGTGAGGCAACGCTACCACTGCACCACCGCGGCTTTATTTATTACAAAATTGTGCTCTGGAGTTATCAAAAAATAGTTGCTTAACCTCTTATCCAGGTGCTCCCTTATTTTTCTTTAGCATTCTGTATTTGCGCTTTTTGTTCTGTGAGATTTCCCCTTATTTTGCAGTACTTCACCTTTGTCAGCCCTTCTAAGTAATTCCTATTACTTCTTAACCATATATCTTTCTCTTTTATTTCTACACTATGTTTAAACTCCATGTTCATTTTATTCTACTTACTAGCTGTAACTTCTGAAGATATTTCCGTCTTCCATAATAACGATTGAATAATTTTCACTACCTATTCCTTAAATTCGTATCTTTTGATAAGTAGGTGGGAAAGCACTAGCATGTCTCATTTTTACTTCTTTACCCTGCATTTTTATTTTGTTTTATTGGTTTAGGATCTATAATAGTTAATGGACTTGTGTTAAAGCTTTTAATTAAATGCACATGTTCCTGCAAAATATAATTTCGTTTTAGTGTAGTTCAGTTATTGTGCCTTGGGGAATAATATGCAAATTCTGTCCAAGTTCCAATTACGGAATTCATGTCTTCCATCCCAAATACTTTCATAAATTTCTTCAGAAATCTACCATATTTTGTTATATTTGCCTTTCTACGTCTATTCAATGCTACTTCACTATTGCAAATCAAGTTCCAGTCTTCACCTACAAGTAATATTGCCTACTGAAAGCTGATTATTTCTCCAAAAAAATGTTAAGCTCCATAAACTGTTTTTGGTGGAATATAAAAACATGCCAGTGTGATTCTCCTCCCTTGCCAATATCCCTTTGGTACCACAAATCTACCATTACTGTCCTTTTATTCCCTCTTCTGCCAGTATTGATCCTCTCGAGCACTTAATACAAATACTCCTGAATATCCATCCTGAAATCCTTTCTTTTTTGAAATTCCCATGGTTATTTCTTTCCAAATGCGTTTCCTGCAGCATTACTGTTTGCGCTTTGCATTTCTTAATGTAATTCAGTATTCTTTCCTTGTTTGTCCATTCCTGTAAAGCCATTCACATTCCAAGACAAAATGGATAGCATAGCCATTCTGATAAAAAGCTATTATTTCCACTTATTATACATGTCATTTTTTGTTAATGTCTATCATTTACATTACATGCGCACACTAATGTTTGGCAAGCTAATCTTTTATTCGTTTGTTTCTTCTCATTCCCTTTTGATCTCGTGTTCCATTTTTCAAGACATTTTGTTTTCACGAAAACCCTCAAACAAAAAAATTGAATACACTTTCAGAACACCCGTATCCCTATTAACTTAGAACAAACTCACAAAACTGTCTACATGTTCAAAATACCTCTGCTTAGGAACAATTGCACCAAATTTGCAGCTGCACCCACAGATATAACCTGACCCCAAATTAAGGTTAGCCATGCTAAAGAGCACACTGCAGCCTATGTTGCCACTTACACTGATTGCTGTCTATTCTTTTTGTAGCTCTATTTCCCTCCCAGATGTTAAAAAAACAGCTTGTTTGCTTTTAGAAAACATTTTATCCCTAAGAAAAAGTGCACTGTCTATATTTTAAATAAAACTAAATTGGACACTGTTCTATTAAATGCATTAAAGTATAAAGGCTGTTAGATAGGTTACTATCTCCTACTTACTTCCCTGTAATTTCAAACTTTATTTTTCGCTGTACTGCTTGCTATTGACCATTTTAAATTTTGCATTTCCCTCAGCAAAGAATACTCGGAACTGTCAAGATTAATTGCCTGTACCTGCAGAAAGCTCATCTCCATGAAAAAGTAGCTAGCAATAAATCTTCATAAATTTTACTCAGAATTGACTGTACAGCTGCCTTCAGCTGCAGACTTCTTGATTCCCACTGAAAATTTGCAAATGGGGGGGAGCTAATGTCTTTGCAGATGTATGCCATTTTTCATGGTGTCATCATTTTGCCTTATTTTTCAAGCCTACTTGCTTCTAACTTGTTTATAGCTTAAGCCAAAGACATTAATCAGGGCATTCACCCTTATAAAATAAGAGAAAATATCTTATTTCTACATATAATTTAATCAGCGTGCTTTTACACACCACCCCAGTAGACCAAGATCACGCACATTAAAGATTAAACCTGCTTTTGTCCAGCCTTTCTTCTCTTGTTAAGAGATCCCAGTTCTTGTATCTTAAAGCTAAGAAAATGCTTATAGGATCATAGGAGGTTACTAGGCTATTGGCCTTGAGGCCCTTATAAGCCTAGCCAAGAGTTTAGCCCGTGTTTAGACAAATCGGCACTAGATGCCCCTGTCCAGCAGGGAAATGGGTGGAATCCCAGGGGTATATTTTCTTGTTTCCCATCCAGTTATCCAGGTTGTACTTAAAAAGGGGTAAAGAGGTACTCTGCTTGATGTAGAGAGGGAGTCTATTCCATAGATGCGGGAGTCTCTGGGGCACACATCTGTCCTGCCAGCAAGTCTTATTGAGGCCGAGTGTGTGGGTTACTTGAGTGGAGCTTGACTTGGGGATATGCAGCAATCCCATCAAGGTGGGGTCCGTGATCACCTTGTATACCAGACAGAGGTCACCTCTGAGGAGTCTGTATGAAACTGAGTAGAGGGATAGGGATATCTGTGTATGGTAGATGTTTGAGGCCCTGGATTCTTCTGATGAAGAACCTCTGTGGTCTGTCCAGCTGCTGCATATGCTTTGCGAGGTACATGTCGAAAGGGGTGTTGTACTCAATAATGGGCCTTGTAAGGGAAGAATGTAGGGATGTTATGACCTCCTTGACACTGGATGAGATGCCCTTGCTTATGAGGTGGGCCATGTAGAAGGCTTTCCGTACAACGGAAGCAACATGGTGGCCAAAAGTCAGGTTGCTATCAACCTGGGTACCCAAATCCCTCACGACTGAGTGCGTGCTTAGGACATTGTTGTTAATGTGAAAATTTGTGGGGATGTCACTCTCCCCAAAGGGGATGATGATGCATTTTTTGGTATTCATCTTGAGGCCATGTTTCTGGCACCAGTCATTTGTCCGAGTGAGACCCTCTTGGAGGATGTCCACATCACTAGGGGAACTGATGACAACACCCACCTTGCAGTCATCTGCAAACTTGATCAGCCATAGCCCACTGGTTTTGGCCTGCACCTCAGAAAAGTATATGCCAAATAAGAGACCCCAAGACCGAACCCTGAGGTACGCCGCTTGTTACGAGACTACTGCTTGAGGTGGCTTCCCCTATTTTGACTATGTGAGTTCTGTCAGTGAGCCAGTTTGCTACCCATCTGGTAACAAAGGATTTGATGCCTAGTAGAGAGAGTTTATATATTATGCCCGAGTGGGGAATAGTGTCCAAGGCTTTGGCCAGGTCAAGGTAGGCAATGTGAACAGTCTTCCCCTCATCCATGGCTTTAGTAACCGTCTCAAAGAAGTCAACCAAATTCAGCAGACATGGCCTCCCCTTGACAAAGCCAAACTGTGGCAACCTCCAAACACTTGATCCCACAATGTCCTTGTTAATGAGGTCCATGATAATCCCTTCCATGGGCTTACAGATCAGGCTAATTAGGCTGATAGATCTATAATTTCCCAGATCGGTGGATGCTCAACCTTTGTCTAAAGGGATGACTGTGGCTGTCCTCCACTCAGCTGGGGCGAAGCCAGTACCCATGCTTTGGTTAACTAGGGTGCCTAATGGTGCTGCAAGTTCCTGCTTGAGTTCACGTAGGATGCAGCCTGGGATGTTATCCAGTCCCATGGAGGCTGTATTTTTTGCCTTTGCGAGAGAAGTAATGATCTGTTCCCTCTTTATTTTATTGTTTTTGACATGTATAACAGTCACTGGAAAGATTCCACCACTCATTTAAAATATTCCTGACTCCACACTATGCAAAACTGCTTTCCCATATATAATATGAATATCTGATGTCACTTTTCTTTCTGTTCTTAACTGATGGGTCCGGATCCAATCCCTCTGATCTGACTCTGCCATTGCAAAAGCTCATGGCTACCTGAAACTCTCTAGCTTCTCCCTTACTCACAGTGCAACAACCCCAATTACCTCAGATCTCATTTGCTGCTCCATCAAAAAGACCTGGTCTAGCCATACTCTTGAGCATTCTTTACAGAATGTCCCTTTTGATGGAATGTCTTTATTTGGCCCCAAGGTAAAGGACACTTTGTTCAGGTGTGAAAAGGATAAAAAGACCCTGCCTTCTATGGACGTACATTTTTCGACCCCCAAATTAACCTTTTCCAAGAATCAGTGAGGTGGTTGGAAAATATGGTTCAAAAAGTCTCAGGGTCCTTTAGGAGACCCGATTGCCCACCTCTGTAGGTAGTCAGGGGACAATTATCCCTGCACCAGAGAGCCTGGCTAGATATAACAAAGATACTTTGGTGCAGAGGATTATTCACAGAGGATATATAACTACCCTTTTTCCCCTTCCACCTCCAGTCTCAAGAAAAATCCCCAATGTTCCACACAGTCAGAGGGAACAAGCAGCAATTCAAACAAAAAGATGCTAGAAAAGTCTTCCAAGAGGTATTGCCAGAACTTACAGAACTGGAACTTACTCGAGGTTCTTGTTGGTGGCAAAGAAAACGGAATTGGAGACCAATGCTGGATCTCACCAAACTAAACAAGACAGTTCAAAGAACCAAATTTTGGATGGTCATGGTTCAGTCCATTCTCCCCTTTTTTTTTTGGCAAGGATGACTGGATGTACTATCATATAAAGATGAAAAGACGGTCCCGACGGTATTTACACTTCTGGCTGGGAGCCAGTTATTACCAATTCAGAGCACTGCCCTTTGGAACTCACCACAGCCCCCAGGGTGTTTACCAAATGCATGGCAGTAGTGGCAGCTAATCTCAGATTGCAGGGATTCCGAGTGTTTCCATACTTAGATGACTTGTATCTTTTCTGTTCCAACCAGGCATAAATTCATATTGACAAAGGAACTGGTTCTCCAGACTTGCTCTCTCTTCTCAGGATAAGCATAAACTACGAGAAATCTCATCTACAACCTACCCAGAACCTAGAGTTTATAGGAGAAATTCCATGGAAATCCAATGTGATGGCAGACAAATTGAGCAGGTGCATTCTTCTACCCCAAGAATGGTCCCTCAACAGGAAAATTGTAGGCAAGATCTTCTGTCGGCCTTGCTGCGATCTATTTGACTCCCCCTGAACAACAAATGCAGCAGCTACTTTGCCCTAACCCCCCAGAGGGGGAATCTCCAAGGGATACTGTACTTCACTATCCCCCCCCCCCGGTCTCCTATAAGCATATCCTCCCATTCCATTAATTTCCAAATTCCTTCAGAAAGCTACCAGTTTGAAGAACAAGGTCATCCTCGTTGCCACTTATTGGCCTTGACAGATTTTGCTTTCCTACCTTTGGCCTCATCTGATTCAACCTCCTTGTGCTCTGGAACCAACCGCAGACCTCCTTTCTCATCCGACAGGCATAAATTGTAAACCTCTGGCTGACTGGTTTCTCCAATTCCATTAATAGCTAGACAATCAATGCTGTCTTCCCTTGTCCGGCATATTGTGTTGTCTTCCCATAAACTTTCTACCAGGAAACTAATATCCAGCAAATGGAAAAGATTGTTTTTTGGTCTCAAAAACATGACATTAAACCTTTTACAGCCCACATACAACAATATCTGTTCTATCACATCTGTTGATGAAGGAGCTAGTTATTCCATAGTTAATGTACAGTTAACAGCAATATCAAATTTTCATGTTGAAATAGGTGGTTTGTCAGTAGCATCTCCTAAGTTAAGCAAAGCATTTTTAAGAGGCATGCAACTCTTAAGGCCTCCATTTAAAGATCCTACTCCTTGGGAACCGAATTTAGTGCTGCAATACGTTACTCAACCCACATTTGAGCCTGCAGCTATGTGTGATGTTAAATATCTTTCATGGAAGACAATTTTCTTAGTAGCCATTACTTCAGCCAGAAGAATTTCTGAGATCCAAGCATTCTCAAAATCCCCATACGTGATTTTGCATAGGGACTGGGTGACCTTGCCATACCTCTCAACCTGAAAGCATCAAAAATCTGGGCAAAGGCCCATGAAAAATATGTACAAATCTGTACATTGATTAGCATAAAATTTACATACACAGTTATGTAACCTTGCCTACTCCGATGGAATTGTGAGATACCAACTTTCAAAAGCAAACTGAACAGGCAACCAAAATATGGCCCCATGTCTACAAGTATGTACATGCAGTGTTTAATGACAGTTATGCATGACAACAGTAACTCATTCACTCATAACACCCACAAATACATTACTAGTTACTGATTGCTGTTGCATTTCATTAACTACTTTCCCAACTCTCCCCTGATTTGCAAGGATTACATCCAATCATCCTAAACAGGTGCACATGCTACATTAGTAGGAAATGGACCCTTTATACTTTCAAGATATAGATTCTTATTATGCTTTCAAGATATTAAGTTTAGCCAGTGAGGCCTAAAACAAGCAAACGGATCTCCAGTTTCTTTACAGCAGCAGTTAACATAAAGATTTTGTCTTAATTTTTGTGTAAACTGTAATCAGGATCCCCATGACAAAAAAAAAAAAAGTTCAAAAGATACCAGGAGACAACAAGAATTCTAAGAACTTTAACAATGGCACAAAAGCATAAATGTAAAAAGTTAAAACACCATCACCTAACCTGAATTTTTAGGTAAACTCTAGAATACAAATTCACCAGTGATTATTTGATTTGAGCTAAAATAATACGATGCCTTCATGCAGGCAGTAAAGTTGCTATGTATTAGCACCTGAATATCATAGATCCTGCCAAAAGACAAAAATAACCTTTATTATACAGAGTTGTTTCTTGTGAAACTCAGGCTTATACCACTCTTAACATAATGTGTCTTGCTCTTGCATCAGACTTTGAAGAGTTAACAAAACATGATGTTCATAGGTTAAAAGGTAGCTACTAGATATACAGTCCTTAGACCACTGAATAGCATATCCCATGTTAAATGACTTTATTAAACCCTACACCAGAAGTAGTAGTTTAACAGCTCATCATAGCCTTAATCCTCTACTTTTAACTCTAAACTAATTTTAAAATAAGCAAAAGGGGCAAGCTATTTCCCTTGTAAAGAATGTAATATTGCACAGGATCAGGTTATAAAATACAGAACACAGACATTCTGGTCTGCTCCAGTTAATCTGCTCATTCTGCACCTGCAATAAATGTCAAATATTAGTTGCAACATCTGCTGCAATTGGAAGTTCCAGTGAAGCATACGGTGTAGCAGACAAAGGAACGTTGTATTTTAAAGGTTCCCAGAGGCTAGGGTGGCCGTGTTTAACTCTTCACAAGGACAGCTGTAAATGTAAACTGATGCCATTTTCTGTCTTTATAGCTACTACAGTACTACTGTCATTTTTTTTCTCCTTTAATAAGAGCAGTAATAACATTTCTTGTTTCATTACTTTGTGCATTTCCGGTTCTCATCTTCAAACTCAGAACTGTTGCAGCTGATGGTTCCTGTCATGATTCTGCAAAATCAAGTACAAGTATTAAGCCCAAACCCAACCCCACCACGATCATGTTACTTATAGCCAAGCAAGCTTGTTTTTTTTTTCCTGTTCAGAGGTAGTTGTTGTAGACAGTATAGCATTAGCATGCTGAACTCCTAGATGTGCTGCTGCCCATGAAGTACCAGTAGAGGGAATTATTCAGTGAATGTGCTCAGGCTGGTACTGAAAAAAAAAAAAGTTTAAAGAAACTACGCATATTGTGGTATAACTCAAAGGAGCCGGGGAAATGACTAAACATAAATGAATTGAAAAACGAACTGATTTAGTGCATTTCGATTAATTTATATTTAATCAGTTCCCGGCACCTTTTGAGTTTTGCAGTTTATGATTTACCACTTTCAGTTTTTTGGATTCACTGTGGTACGTTACACCTGTACCAGGGTTTAACAGTAGTACAACATCTGAACAAGGTGAGCTGCATAGCAGATTTTTATTGCCCAAATGCGATTATGCAAAATGCAGAGTACAAAATAAAAATGTTTGCGATATATGCGTAACACCCGCTTTTTTTTTATTATTTTTTAGTATTTTTACTTACTGCAGGAGGTCGAGCTGCCAGAGAAAGAAAGAAAGCACATCTTCTCATCCTGACTTAGGAGGAATCCATAATATCCATTCAACTGCTAACTAGTGTAGTGCTACTGCAGACATGGGTAGATGGCCAGTGGGGTGGACTCAACTGACTTCTGCAGAAGTTGTGCACACAGTATGGGCTAGTACAGCTCGATCTAGAGTCTGCTGAGTTCGCTCATTGCCTGCTGCTGCTAATCTTACTTCATTCAAACTACAGACACAGTCTGAACCAGGCTGACAGGCAGTCCTCTGCTTCACGAAGCAAATGTCATCACGCACGTTGTAGTATACGCTGGCGATTTGTGGTGACATCATCCATTATTTAAACTTAGAAATAAATATTAAAAAAAATGGAAAAAAATCGGGAATTGAGGGGGCCACGTGGAAATTCGTGGCACCCCATTATTTTGCCCTCAAAACAGTTAAAAAAAATGGGGAATTTGGTGTAGTTGAGAGGTATGGACCTTGCATACCAATGCATCATTCCTTCCAAAGGTAGTGTCAGAATCCAATATTAATCAGTCTATTAATTTGTCTGTATTCTTCCCTAAATTTTCTAACAAAGGTGAATATGCTCTACCCGTGGATGTTCACAGGCAGTTGCATTTTTACTTGCGTAGGATTAAGGACTTCAGAAAATCGGATCAGCTGTTTGTTTCTTTTACAGAACCCACATTGGGTAAACCAGTTATCAAAGTTACAATGTCTAAATGGATAACAAACTGCATTTCCTTTGTGTATAACAAATTGGGGATAACTCTGACAAAAACATTTGTGCTCATCCTACTTGATCCATGGCAAGTTATTTCAATCCAGAATGTCCATAGATTATATTTGTGCAGCAGCTACTTGGCCTACTCCCCTTACATTTATTGCACATTACAAGTTAGAGCTGGTCTCCAGAGGAAGAGCATCTTTTGGTTCGGTTGTGCTCAGGAATACCCTTTCTTGAGTCCACCCTGGAAATTAGGTAGCTGGAGACTCTGTCCCATCAGTTGAGGACAGAATGAAAGTTGACAACCTCAGATAAAGAAGTTATATACTCACTATAATGTTCCAACTGTGTTGTCCATTTTCATTCTTCCTCAACTCCTGTTCCACCAACCCCCATCCTTAAGGCTTCTGGAAGAATGAGTAATATAGGGTACACATGCTTTATCATTATTTATATAAAGGCTTCAGATACAGCTTCTCCATAATGATTTCCATCTTTTACTTTTCTAAGCAGCGAACAAGATTTGAGGTAATTGGGGTTGATGCATTGTGAGTAAGGGAGAAGCTCGAGAGTTTCAGGTTGCCACAAGCTTTAGCAACGGCTCAGTCGGATATAAGGAATCCGATCCAAATTCATCAGTTGAGGAAGAATGAAAATGGACAACACCAATGGAAAGTTATGGTGAATACATAACTTATTTTTTATGTCATGAAATGTTTTATACAAATACTAAAAAGAGCAAAATTGTTTTACTTACAGCTGTCTTTTCCCCTTTCCATGTCCTTTTAAACATTAATGATATAAAGTGGGGTATAAGCTTTACAGTCCACACAAACACATTTAATGAAGTCAGTAGAATTGAGCCTTTCTCAGACACTTTTTCTTGCAAAGCCATATTTCACAAATGTGATTGCCTTATAGACTCACTTTTGTTCACTAATTTGATTGTTGCTGGTCTTCTTCCTGTTCATCTCTGTCTCCAAACACAAGACTCTGACTCAAGTCCTAGGAACTTCTGATTCTTCCAGCCAACTTCTTCAGTCATCTTCTGTGTTTTTTCGGTCTCTCAAGCATTTTTCTTTGAAATATTGGAAAAGGTTTTACTTGCATAGTCTCTCTATCAGCCTTATTGTCAGAACAAAGAGAAGCAGAGTCCCTTTCTGTTTGCTGGCTCACTTTTTGTTGGATATTTTTTTTTCCTCCTTGGCTTGTTCTGCATTAGAAACTGTCTTTGATCCTCCAGAAAAAAAAATATTTTGAAGACAGCTTGATACAACAACTTGAATCGCACACCTGCCTGTCAACATGCCCTGATTGCTGGGATCAATTTGTTTCTCTTCTTCCTGGTGTAAATAGTCATTTTCCACAAACACTAAGCTGTCCCCATTTTTTAAATATTTTTCTCTTTTGCCATAGTTTTGTCACAAGCAACTTTCTTCTGGTATGATTGCAGCTTTCCTAATACAGGTCTTGGTTGCTTTCTCATGGCTGGGCTTGGAGCATACACTTGATGTGCCCTTTCAGTTAACAAATCCTGCTGTGGAAAACCAGTCCAGCTGATTATTTGTGCTTTCATAATATTAATACTGTTTTTTCTTCCAGTTTTCTTTGCGTGTTATGATTTCTAACTTTCTAATTTTTGAAACAGATGTTCTTGAGAAGACTCTATCTCAGCCCGCCTTTTCTTCATTTCAAGCCTGTTTTTTGCAGTTTTATCAGTTCATCTGAATAGCTAGTTAAAACGTCTATTTTTTCCAACTTTTTGTTACTTGAGTTGATATACTCCTTCATTGTTCCATTTTTCAGTCACCTCTGAGCACATTTGATTTAGTTTTTTCCTGTAAATTACTGGAAGCCATTTTTTTACCAAAGCTAAAACTTGAACTCTTTTTTTTTTTTCTTGACAGCTGCAGGATTCTTCCCAGCCACTGTTTGTTTTTTTTTTTCTTCTTCATTTTTTCTGGTTAAATTTTTTTTGAGGTTCTTTAAATTTCTACTTTCTGGCATCCAGGCAGTGTACTTCCTAGTCATTAACTGAATTTTACTCAGGCTGACTATTACTAGCTCTTATTTCTCAGTTTTTTTTTTCACTCTGGAGGAGTTGAAATAAAGTTGGTCAGTGTGCAGCAATCTTGGAAGTCCTGTTGCCAAGCATTTTGTTGTTTCAAATCCTTCCCCTTCTGACAAGGATGGCAAAACGATTAACTTTAGGAAGGGTACACTTTTGCAACTCTAATTTTTAATGTAAAACTGCTAGGCTCAAATGCTAAAGTTTGTGACTAATTGTTAAACAATGTGGAATGTTTTTGTTTGCAGTTCCTTCCTGTGAGGAAAATTTGCTTTGTGTGGTTTAGTTTCTTCTAGCTTTCAAGTCACTTTTTGTTTAAAATGTGTTTGACTCTGTAGATACTACTTCCAGGGCTGTTGCCCTGGTACTGTGTTGAGGAGGTTTGCCTGGCTGCATTTTCAGAACCTCCCCAAGGATTAAAAAAATAAAATTAAGTTCTCATTTGGTTAGTTTAGTTTTTGGATCCTCTGCTGCAGAATTTATCAAAAAATGTAATGACAAGGTTTATCTTCTAAGTAAATCTTTCAGATTTTTCTGTGCCCCTCCTGTAAACTTTCCAGGGGTTCTTCTGCTACCCCATCCAATTTTGATAAGAAATAGAACAACCAGTCTCAGCAAAATGCTGGTAAGCAGATGTTTAATAAATTCCAAAAAGAAAGCAGGACCCCCCCATAACAAAGAACAGTCAGATAAGTCAGAACGAATAATATAAGGGATCTTGATTCCCCTTCTACCCTGGCAATCCCTTATCCCTTCCAGAAAGTCTGATTCTCCATTTCTGTCTTTAGCAACCGATTGTTTCAGAAACATGGACTCTGAGACTGATTCAACCAGGTTACAGATGGGAGTGGTAAGAAATCTCTCCTTTCCAGGGAATTATTCCATAAAAAAAAAATAATAAATTCCACATCCACCAGACCAAATCCTTCTGTTCCTTTCTGTCCTGCACCACATGCTTTCTCAGGGGGGTAATAGAAACAGTTCCTCCATCCAAGCTGGGAAGAGTTTCTATTCAAGAATGTTTCTAGTGCCAAAGAAAGAAAATACCAGGATACCAGTTTTGGACCTTTTCTTTCCTAAACCGGTTTGTGGTAATGCTTGTATTTAAAATGCTTTCACTTCACAATTCCGTACCAGTTCTTCCTCATTTTATTTATTTTTTTTTGTAACCTTTGATTTAAAAGGCTCTTATTGCATTCCTATCCATCCAGACTTCAGATGTTTCTTAAGATTTTGTGTGTCTGGATTACATTTAGTTCTGTGCCTTACCCTTATGGCTTTTCACTGCTCCAAGAGTGTTCACATATTGACTTGTTCCAAATTACAGCATATTGCAGGCTACATGATATTGGTGTTCTTTATATTTAGAAGACTTGTTTATCTTTGCAGAATCTTTTTCAAAGTGACAGAAATCTCACTTGGGTGACAGATCTCCTATTCAAACCGGGATTACAAAAGAATATTCAAAAGTCTTTTTTTGACTCCATGATACAGGACTGTGTTCCTGGGGTGTCTGCTAGACACCTCAGTGCAAAGAACTTTTCTTCAGTAGGAAATAAATAAATCTATATTTAGATCTCTTCCAGGGATTTTCCACTGAGATGTTGGTCATTGTAAGTGAATACCTCAGGATTCTGGAGCTTATGGCATCTATGATTCTCATGATACCTTTGGCAAGACTCCACATGAGAAGCATGTAATAGACTCCACATGAGAAGCATGTAATAGGCTCCACATGAGAAGCATGTAATAGGCTCCACATGAGAAGCATGTAATAGGCTCCACATGAGAAGCATGTAATAGGCTCCACATGAGAAGCATGTAATAGGCTCCACATGAGAAGCATGTAATAGGCTCCACATGAGAAGCATGTAATAGGCTCCACATGAGAAGCATGTAATAGGCTCCACATGAGAAGCATGTAATGGTATCTGAAGTCTCTCTGGTCTCAGGAGCAGCATCCATTATCACTTCAGATTCCATTTCTGGGATTTATGAGAAGCGAAATCGCTTGGCAGAGACATTAAATATCCATGAATCTAGGACTTCCCTCCTCTTCCAAATCAGTCACTTAGCATGGATGCTTTGGACTTTGCTTAGGGAGCAGTGTTAAGGGGAATAAAAGTTAAAAGTATCTGGAACAACAAAGGTAGACACAAGCACATAAATATAAAAGACATGCTTGCCTTTATTAAACCACTCAGTTCTCTGAATTGCCCCCCCCCCACTATCACTTCATGTTTTTATGGACAATACCACAGTGATGTGATGCATAAACAAGCAAGGGCTGGACAGGTGTTCCCTTCTATGCAGACTAGTCATGTTAGCTTGAAATGTAGCTTTACAGGCTTTCTGCATTCCATCAGAGCAAAACTGTGTGTTGGGCAAGCTGAGCGGGACAAAGACAGGCCCTCACGAATGGAAACTAGATGGAGATCTTCCAAGAATTGATTCATTTGTGGGGAGTTCCTCAAGCAGACCTTTTTGTCCCCTCTCTGAACAACTAGCTGATAAAATTGTGCTCAAGGAATTCATTCAAGAAGGTCTGGAGGACATGCCTAATCTTTTCCTTGGACAGGAGGAATGTTCCTATATGTTTTTCCACTCTTTCTACCGATATACAAAGTACTTCTGAACATTTAGAAGGATTCCCCTAATGCCACTGTGGCGATTCCCTTCTGGCCCAGGCAACAGTGTTTTCCCTTCTTTTGGAATTGGCAGGGGCAGTTACCACAAGTTTCGTCACAAACTGGATCTACTCATACAAGTGCAGGGTTTTATGATGCATACTGACCACAAACAACTTCATCTAAATGCCTGGATGATAGGGTCATAATACCACATAGGTGCCTATTTTCTGAGAATATGCAGCAGGTACTGATGGAGGCAAGAAATCCTGCTAATAGAAAGTCATATATTAGCAAATGGAAAATGTTTTCTAGTTGGTGGCAACAACATAACCAGCACTCATTCAGGGTTAGTGTTTTTTTGGTTTTACAAAATTTGTGTGAGTAACTTTCCTATGGCCTGTCTGAGGTTCATAGGTAGGTACTAGGTAGGCTATCTGCCCAAGGGCATTTATAAGCCTAGCCAGAGTGTGTCGGCTTTCGTCACCCCATTGATTAATTAACTGATCCTCCATCAAGCAGAGCCAATGAAGTGATCCCAGGGGTGTATTTTCTGTTACCCATCCACTTGTCAAGGTTTCTCTTGAAGAGTGTTAGCGAGGGGCTCTGCCTAATGTAGTTAGGAATTTTGTTCCAAAGCATGGGGAGTCTCTGTGACAGGAATCTATCCCTCCAGCGTGTTCTATTTATTGTTGTGGCGAGGTTTAGCTCACTAGAGCGTGTGGCTCGCAGTGGCTTGGATTTCTTTAGGTGGAGCATGTCCATCAATTCTGAGTTGGACATGGCTTTGTAAATCAGGCAGAGATCACCTCTGAGTAAGCGATATACCACTGAATACAGCCGGAGTTTGTTCAGTCTGGCTGCATAGGACATATGTTTGAGGCCAGTAATCCTCTTGGTGAGGTACTTTTATGGTCTTTCCAGCTGTTGAAGTGTCTTGAGAGGTACATCCCAAATGGGGCATTGTACTCTATGATGGGTCTAATGAGTGATGAGTAGAGGGGGCACTATAACCTCTTTATTTCTAGATGCTAACCCTTTAGTAATTAGATGGGCCATGTAGAAGGATTTCCTAACTACTTTGGCAATATGATTGTCAAAGGAGAGATTACTATCTACCTGGGTCCCCAGATCTCTTCTTACCCCTTCTGTAATAAGGGGGCTGCCACCTATGTGGTAATTCGTGGATGTTTTGTTTTTCCCAAACGGGATGACTATGCATTTTTTGGCATTTAGCTTGAGGCCATGACTTTGTCACCAGGTGTCCGTCTCAGTAAGGCCCTTTTGGAGGATGTCCGTGTCAGCCAGAGAGTCAATTATGGCTCCCGTTTTGCAGTCATCGGCGAACTTGGTTAGCCGTAGTCCTCCTGTTTGCCTGTATTCTGAGAAGTATATGCCGAACAGTAGCGGTCCCAGGACCGAGCCTTGCGGGACACCACTTGTGACTGGTTTAGAGTCTGACCTGGACCTGGAGCCGCTATTCTTATCATGTGAATTCTGTCTGTAAGCCAGTTGGCAACCCATCTCATGACGTAGTGGTTTATGTTCAGGCTGGTGAGTTTGTCTGTAATACCAGAGTGGGGAATGGTGTCGAAAGCCTTGGCGAGGTCAAGGTAGGCTGTGTGAACCACCTTTCCCTCATCTATGGCCTTGGTGACTGTCTCGAAGAAGTCAACCAGGTTTAGTAGGCATGATCTGCCCTTAACAAAGCCAAACTGGGTCAGGTCAAGTGTTTGGAGGTTCCCAATGTCTTTGTTAATGAGTTCCATGATGATGCACTCCATAGCCTTGCAGACCAGGCTAGTCAGGCTTATGGGGCGATAGTTACCAGGGTCAATTGTGGCCCCTCCTTTGTGGAGAGGAATAACTGTTGCTGTGTGCCATTCTCTGGGCACGTAGCCTGTGGAGAGGCTGAGGTTGAACAGCGTGTTTAGGTGGGGGGGTGGGTTAGTTCGTTCTGTAGTTCGTGCAAGACGCAGCCTGGGACACCATCTGGTCCCACTGACGCTGTGTTTTTGGCTTTTGAAAGGGCTGATGTTAAGTTGTCTATCTCGCCTTCATTCTTGCTGGATGGGTTCGGAGCCGACCTCGGCTCCGACTCGGCCACTCTAAAAGCTCGAGAGTTGGTTCCACCGGCTCGAGGCTCCCCTTATATCCCACAATGCTAGGCGTGAGTTACCTCAGATCTCGTTTGCCGCTACAGCGATCGAGGTGTGTGGTTTCTACCGGCTTCTTGGTGAGTTATAGTAGAGTAATTTTTAGTCTACTTAAACCCCTTTAGTTTAATTCTTTACAGTTATTTCCCTTAGTTTAGTGGATTTTGACCCTTTTCTCTTCTATTATCCCCTTTTCCACAAAGAACTTATAAGTTCTTCCCTCGGGCCTTCGGGCCTTTTTTCCTTCCCCTAGTGGTGTGTGTGTGTTTTTTCTCAAAAAACTTTGATAGTGAGTTTAATTTTTGAGTTAAACTTGTATAGGGTGTAATCAGTGTGTTTGACTGTGTGTGTGTGTGTGTGGTTACACTTCTTCTATAATGTCTAAAGACTCAAAGGTCTCAGGCTTCAAGAAGTGTGACTCGTGCTGTCAGAAAATGTCTCTGACAGACGGTCACACTTCTTGTGTCTACTGCCTGGGACCTTTACACCTGCAGGACTCTTGTGCTGTATGCCATGGCTTCAGCCCCAGAGTCCTGCAGGAAAGAAAAAATAAACTTATTTTGAGAGGTTTACTTAAGCCTGAGGGTTCCCTTACTGTTCCTTCGGGAAAACCCTCCAAGGCTTCTAGGTCCTCGGCTCCAGCGTCTGAGCCGAGGCCTAAGGCTTCGAAACCTCCGTCTACATCGGCTCCGGCTGGAGCCGATGACTCTCAGACTGCAGTTTCTGTGGTTTCCTCGGCTCCGGCTGGAGCCGAGGTATTGGAAATTCCTTTGTCGGTTCCGACTAGACCTTCGGAACCGACATCTAGAAAGAGGTCCAGGTCACCGTCCCTTGACTCCGTTCATTCGGCTCCAGCATCTCCCTTGCTGTCTGAACGGAGCCATAGATCTCACTCCTCTAGGTCATCGAGGCTTTCGGACCATGACCTGACTTCTTAAGTCCGAGGCACTGGCCCAAATGCTTCAGAGCCCGACTCATCAGTCGATGCCTGACCCTGTCCCCCATTATGTTCCTCCTCCGACTCCGTTGAGCTCGGAGCCGGGGCGTTTCGGAACCGAGACTGTGGTAGCGTCGGAGCCGATACAGATGTCTTTGGCTCCATCGTCGGCTCCGATTTCTTCCTTAGAAGAATCTCGGCGCCGGACTTCCCTCGTCGGCTCCGAGGGGGTGAGTGGCATCGGACCCTTGTCCGACCCCACTCTTCCTCTCGGAGCTTCGGCGCTGGTGAGTTCGGCTCCGACATCGGCCTCGGAGCCATCACTGTCGGTGCCGAGGGAGGTTCTCAGCTTCTCGGAGCGAGGACCTCCGGCTCTGCTGGACAGGGGTGCGTTCGAGGTCATGCAGAGTGTGTTAGAACCTGGTTCGACTCCACAGTCTGCTCCGTCCGCCCCTCCCTCTTCGGTGCCTCAGGTCAAGTCGACTCACTCCCTCATCCCAGACCGCAGAGAGCCAGCTCCTCAGGAATCCCCTGTGGGGATCTCATCCTCTTCCGAGGCCTCTCCTGATTTGGCAGAAGAGCCCCCTCGGAAGAGAAAGTGTAAGAGGAAACACATAGACTCACCTGAGTCCGTCACCTCTGACACAGATTTAGAGGATTCCGAGGGTTCCCCCCATTCCCCTTCTGAAGATGTCTCATTTGCAGACATTCTAGAAATCCTTAAGCAGAGGGGAAATTGGCCAGCCCTCAACCCTTCGGAGGATGAATCTGTGTACCTTGAGGCATTTGGCTCTCGCCCTTCCACCTCCTGGGTGTCTCCCCCTTTGACCCCCTCATGCAGGTGGTAGCAAAAAAGGCATGGACGGCTCCTGATTCAGTGGACCCCACTCCCAGGAGACCCTCAAAATTCATCACGGCACCAGCAGATAAACAATTTCTGACAAAAGGAGTTTCTGTGGATGCTATGGTGGTTGCTGCTGCCACTAAGAAGGAACTAGCTGATCCTTCAGTGCCTGTCCATCCACCTAACAAGGAATCTAGGTCTATGGACAGGTGGGGAAGCGGATGTTCTCGTCAGCGACCTTTGCAATGCGTTCGCTGAACTACCTATGCCATTTTACTCGTCTTCAAAGAGACTTGATCAAAGAAGCGAGTGATATGTTGAAGGATCCTACAGCTGCGGGTTTTCAAGACAAGATGAACACTCAGCTGGCTACCCTGAACTCCATAGCTAACTCCTCCATGCGCCTCCTTTCATATGCGGCTGATGGAGCGAGCAGGGCCGCAGGAACAGGAGTGGCCTTACGTAGGCATGCCTGGATGCGGTTATGCAACTTTATGGACCCCTTTAAAACGCGTCTTCACTAATTCCCCGTTTGATGGATCATCTCTTTTTGGTCCTCAAGTGAAAGAAACCTTGACTAGGTGCGAGACTGATGGCAAGACTCTTTCTGCCGTCTGAGTCCATTTTTCTACTCCTTCTAGGCCTTACCCCAAAGGCCAGAAAAGTGGGAAAATGTGGTTCCGCAAACAATCTCAAAGGACTTCGCCTGACGCACAGAGTCAGTTCCCCGCCAGAGGCAGAGGGGGGAACAACAATGGTAGACGTCGCCCTAGAGGCAGGGGGGGTCCGCAGAACCAGGGCAATCGAGAAACTTTCTCCGATAAGCCCTTTCAGCATCCCTGAGGTGTTGCCCGACTGTCCACCTTCGGAGGCAGTCGGGGGAAGATTGTCACTGTACCCAGAAGCCTGGCTATCCCTAACTCGAGACAAGTGGGTACAATCCATCATTTCCGAAGGCTATTCCATTCCCTTCCTTTCAATTCCAAACCGATCAAAAAAATCCCTTCCAGATGTTCCACCCGCTCAAAGGGATCTTGCAGCTTTGGAAGTTTCAAAGCTGCTTGCAAAAAGAGCAATTCAACCAGTTCCAGCAGACCAGCAAGGATCCGGAATCTACTCCAGGTTCTTTTTAGTTCCAAAAAAAACAGGGGACTGGAGACCAATTTTGGATCTCAGTATCTTGAACAAGTCAGTCAAGAAAACACGATTTCGGATGGTCACGCTACAGTCCATCCTTCCCCTATTGGGAAGAAAAAACTGGATGTGCTCTATAGACCTTCAGGATGTGTACTATTATATAAAAATGAACAGACGCTCCAGAAGATTTCTCCGCTTCAGGCTGGGAACCAGTCATTTTCAATTCAGAGCCCTGTCCTTTGGACTCACCACTGCCCCCCGGGTGTTTACCAAATGTATGGCAGTGGTAGCTTCTCACCTGAGACGTCAAGGATTCCAGGTGTTTCCATATTTGGACGACTGGCTCCTCACAGCTCCCACCAAGCATCTTCTTCTAAGGGCCAGGGACTACACCTTTCGCACTTGTCAAAACTTAGGCATTTCAATAAATTGCAAAAAGTCTGTTTTGTCGCTTTGTCATGTTATTACCTTCATAGGCGCAATTCTAGACACAGTCAACATGTCTGCGAGGCTAACAGATCAGAGAATAACAGACATACAAAAACTGGTCTCGCTCATCTTCAGCAGCAACAGAGTCAAAGCCAGGTTAGTTCTGAAAGTATTGGGGATTATGGCGGCTGCCATACCTTTGCTTCCATTAGCCAGATTCCACATGAGAATCCTTCAATGGATGCTCTTCACACAATGGTCATACCAGCAACTTCCGATGTCCCACACCATTATGATCACGCAAACATGCAGGAATCATCTTCTGTGGTGGATGTCTTCCCCTCAGCTCTTCTTGGGAAGACCCTTTGTTCCTCCCCCTCCGGTTGCTACTCTGACAACGGACGCCTCCCTGATCGGGTGGGGGGGGCATTATCAGGGCAGAACTGTCCAGGGCACATGGCAACCAGACAAATGCCACTTGCACATAAATGTTCTAGAGATGAGAGCAGTGCTATTAGCGTTTTAAGCCCTTCAAGACTCTCTTCCCTTGGGAACGATAGCAATCCAGACGGACAATATGTCTGTAGTGTGGTATATCAACAAACAAGGCAGAACCAGGTCCTACCCCCTGTGTCGAGAAGCACTCAGACTGTGGCAATGGGCGATTTCTTCTCAGCGGTTTCTGATAGCAACGCACATCCCCGGGAAGTCCAATCAAATCGCGGACAAATTGAGCAGAGCTATCCTCATGCCTCACGAGTGGTCTCTGAAAGACTCTGTTGTGAGAGAAATTTTTCTCAAGTGGGGTCAGCCTTGCTGCGACCTTTTTGCTACTCCCCAAAACAGCAAGTGCAGAGATTATTTCATCCTATTCCCTTTACCAGGCCAACCCAGCAGAGACGCTCTAGTCCAAGTTTGGCCCCGGGGACTTCTGTATGCATTTCCTCCCTTCCCACTAATCTCTCAAGTAATACAGAAAGCTATCGCTCAGAAGGCCTCGTTGATCCTCATTGCTCCTTACTGGCCTCGACAGGTTTGGTTCCCCTTTCTTCATCATTTTCTGTTGTAGCGACCTTGGCATCTGGACCTAGTTCCAGATCTTTTGATCCATCAGTCGGGTCAGTTTCATCGCTCCCTTCCCTCTCTGAACCTCACTGCTTGGTTCCTCCAGTTCCAACCTTAGCCAGGCTTCCTCAAATATCTCACTCTGTCCGAGATATTTTGATAGCTTCCCATAAATCTTCCACTCGAAAGATTTATTTGAGTAAATGGAAACGTTTCGCCTATTGGGCTCAAGGAAGGGACATAGATCCTTTCACTGCTTCCATCCAAATGGTCCTTGATTTTCTAGCTGAACTCTTCCATGCAGGTTCATCTCCATCTACTCTTAAAGTCCAATTGGCAGCTATTTCTAACTTTCATGTGGGCATTTCAGAGTCTGCCATAATGTCCCACAAGCTTTGCAAAGCATTTTTGAAGGGAGTTTTTCTTCAGACCTCCTATAAGAAATCCTCCTCCTCCTTGGGACCTAAATTTAGTTCTTAGTTCTTTGATTCTTTCCCCTTTCGAACCTGCAGCCTCCTGTTCTTTAAAATTGCTATCATGGAAGACACTCTTTCTGGTAGCTATTACTTCAGCTAGAAGAGTTTCGGAACTTCATGCACTCAGCTGTCGACCTCCTTATCTGTTCCATAAGGACAGGGTATCCTTACGAACCAACCCGTCCCTTTTACCTAAGATAGCTTCGGCGTCTAACCTAAATCAAAGCATTGACCTTCCTGTGTTTTTTCCAGAATATTCTAACAGGTCTGAACAGAAATTGCATTGGCTAGATGTTCATCGTCAGTTAAGGTACTATTTGGATAGAACCAAACAATTCAGAAAATCTGACCAGCTGTTTGTCTCTTATGCAGAAGGCAGAAAGGGACTTTCAGTTTCAAAGGTTTCATTATCTAGATGGCTAACATCTCTGATTTCCCTTGTTTATGAAATTAGACACCAAAAGCTGCCTAACAAACCTAAAGCCCATTCTACCAGAGCTTTGGCTACTTCTATAGCCTCCAAGACAGACTGCCTATTGACACCATTTGTGCAGCGGCTACTTGGGCTACTCCTCACACTTTCATTTCTCATTATAAGTTGGATTTAGCTTCTAGGCATAGAGCTAACTTTGGTTCCACTGTTCTCAAGAGTCTGTTCCGTTAGGCCACCCGGGACAAGGTGCTAGGGACGCGGTCCCATCCAGCAAGAATGAAGGCGAGATAGACAACTTAACATATAGAAGTTATGTTCTTACCATAACGTTCCATGTTAGTTGTCTTCTTCTCGCCTTCTTCTTGCGTCCCACCCTCCTTCCCCCTGGCCTGGACAGACCTAGAGGAGTTTTGATTGTGACCTCTCTTTCTACCACCTCTTACTTTAGGTATATGCTGCTGTGCATATTTTCCTGGATCAGGATGTAGGTCACCCTTCTCTTCTCCCTGGTTTATAGAGGTGGACTTTGTTTATAGTTATTCTGTTACTAGTATAAGCTGGGCCTAGCTTACAAACGAGATCTGAGGTAACTCACGCCTAGCATTGTGGGATATAAGGGGAGCCTCGAGCCGGTGGAACCAACTCTCGAGCTTTTAGAGTGGCCGAGTCGGAGCCGAGGTCGGCTCCGAACCCATCCAGCAAGAAGAAGGCGAGAAGAAGACAACTAACATGGAACGTTATGGTAAGAACATAACTTCTATTTTTCACCTGTGCGTCTGTGATTTTTGGAACACTACACTTTTCCGGTATTGTTGTGGGCCCTTTTGGAGGTGAGAGGGGGTGAAGTTTGCACTGAATTTTGGCAATATCAGTAGGTTGAGTATATTTTGTGCTATTTTGCACTAGTTAAGTGCATATCTGCCAGTTGCCACTTAAATTCTTAACATAGCTAAAGAAGGCTTTGTGGTTATCTTTTGAATCCTTGGCTATTTTTCTTTTGAAGTTGGCCTTGGATGTTTTCATGAGGGACCTTAGTTTCTTACTGATACTGATGGGACCTTAGTTTCTTACTGATACTGATCAGGGATGTCTTTCCTTCTTGGGATTTGCTTTTTTTCTGAACTAGTTTCCTACTTCTGTTGTATAGCCTGTTTATGGCAGGGGTCCACCAAACTGGTTTCCTTCTCTTAGAGGACTGAGTCTTGGTTTTGCTAGGGATGGCACAATCCATGCATCCTTGTAGGTGCTCATAGAGTGCATTTGTAAAGGTTTCTGTATCTTGGGCAGCATTATCCTTTAGCGTGGGGGCTGTGAAACTTACCACCTCTGTCTTAAGTAAGGTGAAGTCTGCTTTAGAAAAGTTTTTTACTGTGGTTTCCTTAGTTGGGGGTGGTGGTGGGGTGTGGACATCCAGAGTGATTAGTTTATGGTCTGATCTAACCAGTGACTGGTTGACCTCCGGTGTGGAACACCTGTCGCCCATCTTGGTGATGACCAGGTCCAATATGTTTTCACCCTTGGTAGGGGAGTTTACCAGCTGATCCAGGGCGTTTGAGTTGATGAATTCCAGGAAGCGCTGGGCCTGGGAGTTTGTACTTGAGTAGTTTTCCCAGTGAATGGTAGGGTAATTGAAATCACCCAATATCAGGGTGTTTGGTAGGACCTTCATGTTTTCCAGTGTCTCCAGAAAGGTGGAGTGGTGGTCCTGGGTCATGGAAGGTGATCTGTAGCACGCTACAATTTGCTTTGCAGATTTGTCGGATGTTAGTTGCACATGGATGTTCTCCGAGGTATCATGCTGCACCACTAACCTGGAGGTGTAGGTATCCTTGATGAATATGGATACACCCCCTCCTTTTGTGTTTCGGTCCGTGTTCTGTGGCTGAAACGTGTGGTATGAGTTGTAACCCGGTAGTGCTGGGGTGCTCTCTGGAGCCTTGAACTAGGTTTCAATTACTGCACAGATGTCGACGTTCTCCATACTGAGGAGTGCTTCGAGCGCGTGCATTTTGAGATTTAAACTCCTGGCGTTGAGTAGCATAACCCTCATTTTTTAATTGTGCTCTTTACGGAGGTTACTGAAGGTCTTACTCCTTCTATATGTTTGTCGGCCATTTCAGCATCCATCCAATCCCCCCCCCTTTATTTTTTTGCACATGGGTGTCTCTCCACCAGCGACAAGCATCTGGAGCCAAGGTTTAGAGATGCTAACACTTGCTCCATTTAAACCAGGTAATTTAACTAACTTGAGGTATTTAACTTGGAAAGCAGTTTACTGGTTGCTCTGACCTCTGCAAGAAGAGTATCCGAGTTGCAAGCTGTTATGGTGGGTCAATCTCATTTTCCACAGAGACAAGGTTTCCTTGAGAACTAATTCTTCTTTTATGCCTAAAGTGGCATGCAGTTTTATTTTATTTTAAACCAAATTATCCATCCCCCACTATGTTCTTTCCTGAACCCCAAAATAAGGGAGAAAGGTTAATTGATGCTTTGGATGTCCACAGATAACTTTAGTGCTATTGTGACAGAACAAAATCTTTCAGAACTTCTGATCAGTTTGAACAACTATCTATGTCAGTGTATCAAAGCAGATTACTTCCAAATGGTTGTCTCGGGCTATTAACTTTTTTAAATAAGAAACCTCTTTACCTACAATTTCAGTTGCAAACATTATACATTACAAACCACACCGACACGACTGTAACTGCAAATATTTTACATCACTTGTATCTAGTACCTGTCAGTCGAACATTACATAGCTCATTCAAATCATGCCTTCTTTTAAAGCTTGTTCCTCCTCTGCATGTATTGATCCCACAATTTCCATTTTCCTATGTAATTTGCTCTTACCCTTTTCTAAAGATGCCAGTTTCAGTTGTTTTATCTCCATTACTATCTTTGCTACTTCTAGTAAAGCTGGTTTAGACTTTGATTTCCATTTTCTAGTAATTGCTTTTTTTTTGGCCCCCATCATAGACTGTGCAAGGCCTTACTATATCTAGGCAGTTCCGAGTCTATACCATAACTCAAAAAAAAATAATTTCCTTAGTCACACCAATTTTGCTTACCCAGTATCTCTGACATAGTAGTCTGCAGGAAATCTGTAAAGTCTGCCAACTCATGGCACTCCTAGAAAGTACGCTCCCAGTTGCCTCTTTTTTTACCATCACACCTCCAACATTTGCTGTCTACCTGAGGAAAAAATATTTGGAGTCTAACTTGAGGTACATGAATACCTGTGTAAACACTTCCATGCAAAGATCCTGAATCTTCTAGACTTTATTGCAGATTTGGGAGACAAACTTATTTCGTTGTGAATTGCTTATCCAATCCCTTCTAACCTCCTCTAACTGATTCTTATAGTTATCATGCAAAATTTTATATGCTCTACTAATTATTCTTTTCTTAATGGCAATTTCTGTTCTAGATTCTACTAAAAACTCTACCAGTGTTGGTCTTTCATTTAGGACCCCCCCTATTTCTTTCTCTTTGCCTGTACATAGACATCTTATCTCTAACCTGCAGTCCAAATAAGTTTGGTGCCTTCCCATTCTGTTACCTTTCCCTCTCTAGTTATTTGCTCCCAATACCTTTGTTCCTTTGCCAAATTTTTCCAAAAATTCCAGCACCTTCTTGCCTACTGTCTGTATCATCATCTCTTTCCACTTTGAATTATATCTCTTCTTTATTCATAGTGATACCCAATGATGTGGGGTTGGAATATCTGAAAGGATTTTTCCTGATGCATAGTACTTGTAGCCCATTTAAGATTGATATGTTTGTTTTCTAAGATAGTCTCTATAAATAATGTATTTATATTCTCTAGGAAATATTTTAGACAGAAGGTGGGTGTAGCTATGCTAATGCTGTTCTAGCACATCGTGAGTCCCTATATGTATTAGCCAGTAATGAATACCTGACATATATTAAATTCTATCATTGTTTTGTTGACTATGTTTTTATTTTGTGGAGAGAGGATGTATATGGTTTAGAAAGATTTGTGACCTACTTACATGATACAACTTCGTTTCTTAAGTTTTCTGTGAAATATCCAGAAACGAACATTGAATTTTTAGACACAAGTTTATGCAAGGATGATGATATGGGCATTTTGACTACTAGATATAGGAAAGAATGCCACAGGAACCATATATTACATCGGGATAGCTTACATCCATCACATGTTTATAGAAATATAATTTGGGGTCAGTTATTGAGACTTTCACGCCTGAATAATGATGACTGCTGGTTTCTTGGAGAAGTAGATGTTATGAGGGGAGAATTGTTACAGAGGAGTTACAAACATGCTGAAATACAGACACAAATAGAACATGTGATGAGGTTGAGATATACCTCGGCAGCCCCCTATTTTGCATCATCCAATATACATGGGGAACAGCAAATAGATAAGTATATGAGGAAATCTCCTAGTGTTTGTTTATCATATTCCGATAATATAGCAGAAATTTGTGATGTAATAAAGAAAACTGGTATATTTTAACATCGGATCAAGAGGTGAACAGTGTTATAGGTTCATGCTCTACCTTTATTTTTAGAAATAGAAGTTCCTTGAAGAGGTTATTATTTTATGGGAAGAAGGAACATGGAGCGATTGGCAGAAATGGTATGTTCCTATGTATGAGTTGTAATTTTTGTGGGTTGATAAATCCAAGTAATATCTTTATTCATCCTAGGACAGGTAGGAAATATGAGTTCATGGTAATAGCCACATGTAAATCTAAACATTTAGTATATTTGGCACAGTGCGCTTTATGCCAGAAGTTTTATACAGGAAAAATGAATCGTACATTAATGGAAAGAATGAGAGAACATACCAGACATACCAGAGATATATAACTTAACATCATGAATTCTCTGGCTCAGCATATCTTACAGACATCCAGCAAACACACATTTAAGTTTCATGTTGAACTAATAAAGGATGCTGGTAGAATGGGGGACATTATAAATGAAACTGAGGACAGGGAATTGACTTGGATATTAAATTTGCAAGCAGATAAGGAAGATGGACTTAATGACAGGGTCTCTTTAAGACCCAAGTTAAAGAGAAGGAGATCACAGATGGTTATTAATGGGAAGTGAGCATGTGATTTGTTTTAATTGCATTCATTGGTGAATTAAGCCTCTGGTTCTGATATAAATGGTGTGATTTACTTTGTTTGTAATATGGTCTGTTGAAGTGGTTTTATCCATGAGTGCTTGCCTTATATTTAATAAAAAGGTCTCTGCCTTTTATACTTGTTTTTATTTGATAGTTTTTGATTTACAAGTTTTAATATTTTTTGGCAGTTTTTTAGGAATAATAAGCTTATCCCACTTGACTCTGGCAGTCTTCCCCTCCCAGATAAAAACCTTCAGGTTTTTATTAATTGCTATCCACATCTTCTCCTCTGGTTGATAAAAAATATCCCTGACCTGTGTATAAGACTAAAACGACTAAAAACATTTTAACTGCTTGTTTCTTACTATTGATATCCATTTAATAAAGCTTCCATTTTCTCAGTTTTTGTATTATCTTTTGTTTAGTCTCTTCCTACATATATTTAGTTGTCACACTGGAATCGTTTTTAATTCATACTCCTAAATACATTTTATCATGTCCCCGTAAATATGGATTTTGCTGAACCAATTCGTGTGTGGGCACATAATTTGCCTAGTTTGCCTTTGTTTAGCTTCATTAATTTTGTATCCTGAAAAGATCTGAAACCATCTCAAAATGTTCCAGAGTACTATAATATCCCTTTCTGGTTTTGTCATGTATAAAATAATATCATCTTCAAATAGAGCCAGTTTTTCTTAACTACCATATCAATTATATCTTTGAATTTCTGAGTCCCTTATTTTCTTTGCCAATGGTTCTAAATATAATGCAAACAACAAAAGGGGAGAGAGGACACACCTGCCTGGTTCTTTTTCTCCAGCGGAAATTCATCAAAGAGGACCCCACACACTTTAATTTTGCCTCAGATCCCTCATATCCTCCTAATCAACCTTATAATTTTATCGAGGAATGCAAATGCTTTCAGTGCTGTGCCCATAAAGTCTCTGCTTACTCTGTCGAATGATTTCTCAGCATCAAGACCCACCAACAAGTGTTTTTTTTTTCCTTGCATTCTGCTTCCCTCTGCATCATCAGTGTTCTGTTAATGTTGTCGGATGTTTGCCTCCCCTCCACAAAACCACATTGATCCATAGCTATCAGTTTTGACATCATGTTTGCCATTCTTTTAGTCATTATAGACATATACACTTAATCATGGTTTAGCATTGAAATGGGACTGTGTGAAGCTGGATCTGAGGATCTTTACCCTCTTTAGGTATTGCAGTTACCACTGCTTTCTTCCAGGATGTTGGTACTTCTCTTCCTCTTAAAATACTGTTAAACAAAACCTTCCCGATCTTAGTTTTTTCCCTTCTAGCTTTCAAACTTCCACAGGAATACCATCTATTCCTGGGGACTTTCCTGTAGATTGGTTATACATCACCATTTTTATCTCGTATGGTGCTGCGGTAGCATTGTCGCCTCACAGACGTTGCCCGTTCGATTCTCAGAGCGTCTTCTGTGTGTTGACATGCATGAATGGGTGTTCCTTCGTTGAAGGTTGTGCGTTAGGCCCGGCAAGCCAGCACGTAAAAATCTACTGCCAATCATTAGCAGACCGGAGTTCCACTGTGGCGACCCCTAACCGGGAAAAGCCGAAAGACACAAACAAATTATCCTATTCTAACTGTTAGTAATTGAGCCTCTTCTACATCCAACCTTGGCATATTTAATTCTTCCATAAACATTTCCATTTGTACCTTATCTTGATTTCCATATTTCTCTGCTTTATACAGACTTTCATAGAATTTCTGAAATATTGCTAATACGTCTACACGATCCCTTGTTATTTTCCTTGTTATAGACTCCTTAAGCTTGGTGACGGCCCTTTCTACTTTCTGTTGCCTGGTTGTTGTACTAAAAGTTTTTTAATATTCCCTTATTCTTTATAAATTTTTTAAAAGTTTTATACAAGAATATGTTTACTAGACTATACATTAATGGTCAATTTTCTGCTCCAATAAAGATCACTAAAGGAACAAGACAGGGTTGTCCATTGTCCCCTTTTCTTTTCAACATTTACTTGTACTTTTCATAACATCCCTAGAATATGATTTAGTAATCTACTTTCAAACTCCATTATCTGATTACAGAAAAATAATGAATTCTATTGATTATTTTAACTATCTTTTAAATTCTACAAACTTTTGTTTCCAGACGATCATTTTCAGTTTACTTATAATATAAAATATTTAGGAATCAATTTAGAACACAATAATAAATCTTCCTTTCAAAATAATATTAATAAATTATGGAACTCTATATTGTCTGATATGGACAGATGGAAGCATCTAAACCTTTCATTTCTTTCATCATCATCTGATCAGATAATTTAAAAAATAAATCTGTTAGAATTTCCTATTCTAGATTGGCATTTACCTAATCTTTATCTCTATTATTTGATTGTCTCATGCAATAAACTTCTTACTATCTCTAAATTCAATAACACTTCTTATCCAAATCACTCTTTATGGATAAAATTATGGTATAATTATGTCATTTCTAATAATTTAAATCCTGAAGCTATTCCTTTATCTCTCTGGATAGTTTATTTATTAAAAACCATGTTCAGCCAATTCATCTAAACCCAAATATATTATTGGACAATAAACTTTTGAACTTAACAAACTATCCTTTAATTAAAAATCTAAAAGTAGGAGATGTTTTGAAATATCTTGACTTGCCTTTATCTGACTGGCGTAAGTTATTGAAAGTAAACTGGAATTACTCACCAATTCTTACACAACTAAGAGCAATAATTAAAACAAATTTGTATCTCTGGTCCCCATAGACTCACAATTGAAAGATTATCAAAATACTTTCATCATCTGATAAAATGCTCTCAAACTCATATAAATTAATTAATTCTTTAATGATGGACCACAACTGTCTTTTATCTAATGTTTGGTTGAATTATAATTCCCAATTGTCAGAATCTCAAAGTCCTGGCTATTAGGACGACTAAGGAATTTATCCCTTTTAAAAATTAGCATACACACAATTAATGATTAATAATGATGCCTACTTTACCCCAATCAAATTAAACAAATTTAACCCAAATAAGTCCCCTTCGTGTTCATGCTGTTCTCATCCCCAAGCAGACCTCCTTCATATTCTATGGTATTGTCATTTTTCTCACAGATTGTGGACATCTTTGAAAGTCAGACTGCAGAAAATGGGATATCAAAATCACACGTTGACGGGAATTTGCTATTCTACATATTCCATTGATTCATCTTTCAAAAGTTGATATTCATGTTATCATTTTTATTTGCTCATTACTAAAACTTTATATAATACAAAATTGGATTGATCGCTCTAAATTAAACAGAAAATGGCTTTTAAATTTATTGATGCTCAAAGATACTTAGGTGGAAGTCCAAAAATAAAAGCTATTAGAAAGGTTGTGTTAGAAAAGGTTCTAAACATATTAAATAGTTAATGTTAAATATTTTTTTTTCTCTCAGGTTGCCTAACTTGTATATAGTGTACATATGGTGTATGTTTTATTTCTAAATAACTTATCAAAATCTCATGAAGGTTGTTATCACTAGATGAATTGTTATATGTTCATTTATGCCTTCTTGTTATGTATAATCTTTTAATTGTCTTGCTATTCATATAATTAATAAAAATTTTTTTGAGAAAAAAAAA
Organism: Protopterus annectens; assembly: GCF_019279795.1. NCBI lineage: Eukaryota > Metazoa > Chordata > Ceratodontiformes > Protopteridae > Protopterus > Protopterus annectens. Next base: position 1,590,013,114 of record NC_056728.1, read on the forward strand.
GTTTTTAAGCTCTAGAGTTATTATCAAAAAACAGTTGTTTAACAGCAGTCTTTCTAAACACATGCATATATTATTGAGGTAATCCCTTATTTTCTGGTTGATATTCTGTGGATGCAACTCTACTTGTTCTGTGAGATTCTCCCTATTTTACAGTTTGTCATTCCCTTTAAATAATTCTTGTTACTTAACTATATCTCCCTTTCTTTTATTTCCACCCTGTTTTTTAAACTCCACTTTTAATTTTATCCTACTCCCTAGCTATATTTTCAGAAGAAATTTCTATCCTGTGTAATAGCTCCTGAATAATTTTTACTACCCATTCCTCAAATTTATTGCTTTTCAACAGATAGGTGGGAAAGCACCAGTGTCTCATTTTTTCATTACTTTTTTTTTTTTTTTTTTTTTTTTTAATTATTATTGATGCATGATCTGCAATAGTTATTGGGTACGTATCAAGACCTTCAATTAAAATACACATGTTCCTGTGAAATGGAAATTCTGTCTAGCCTAGCCCAGTTTTTATATCTTGGAATGATATGTAAATTCACCCTGAACTCCTAATGCTGAATTCACATCTTCCATGCCAAATATTTTCAGAAATTTCTTCAAAAATCCATGCCAAATATTTTCAGAAATTTCTTCAAAAATCTACATTCCTTTGTTATATTTTTCCCTTCTGTGCCCCCAAGACGCATCTTCACTGTTGCAGATCAAATTTCAGTCCCCACCTATAAGTAATATTCCTTGTTGAAAGCTGATTTTCTCCAAGAATTTTCATAATTTCCATTATAGCAGTTTTCAGTGGAATATAAGTACATGTCAGTGTAATCCTTCACCTCCCTTGCCAGTAGCCTCTTAGTACTACAAATCTACAGTTATTGTCTGTCTTTTTCTATCCTTTTCTGTCGCTATTGGAGCTCCTCTTGCAATTAATATAAGTACTTCTCTCTTCCTTTGACCCAGGTATTCCACTGAATAATCATCCTGAAAACCTTTCTTTATCAAATTCACATGTTCAGTTATTTCCAAGTGGGTCTCCTGTAGCATAGCTATTTGCATTCTACATTTAATGTAGTTCAATACTTCTTCTTTTTTGTATTTATCTGTGATACCATTAACATTTAAAGATACTACAGAAAGCATCATATTCTTGAAAAATCAGTATTCACACATTTTATATACAACAGCTTTTTTGTTAAATGTCTAGTTCCAGCTTTTGTGTTACATTACTGTATTGCTTGGCAAGATAATCTTTTATACAGTTGTTTCTTGTCATCTCCATTTGAGCTTATATGTCACATCTTACAGAACATTTTGTTTTATGGAAGCTCTCAATCAAAAATACAAACACATCCAAAATACCCCCAAAACCTATTAACTTAATAATAACACACAAAATGTGAACATCTTCAAATATTGAAATTTTACCCTCCTAATAGGAACAAATGCTCCAAACTAACAACCGCACACACACACACACACACACACACACACACACACACACACACACACACACACACACACACACACACACACAAACTTGAGAACCTAAACGAAAGGTTATTTATGCTACCTGTGGTTCTATTAAGTATCTTTGTAGCTCTCTCAGCTCGGAAAACACTTAAATGCTTTCAGAAAACATTTTCTCCAAGCCATTTTTCTTTATCAGATTGTCTGCTAGAGACATGAGAACCAGACACAAAACTGCCAAGTATACATTTGTCTACGAAGAAAAATGCCTTATAATAATCATTATTCTTTTTTATTTACTCTGTTTCTCTTACTAGATTAAGCTTATTTTGTCTTAAACCAGTCATTCCCTTATGCAAGAATGAGAAAAAGCACACTAATTTTTCTTTTGTCATGCTCTTTAACCAGATTTTTTTTTGCATTGCATTGCTTAAATTTCTTAAAACTGAATAAGGAGAAAGAGAGAAGAAGGCAGAATGAAAAGAAAAAAACAGGAGCATTTATTTACATTAGTATCTCCATTACACTTAAAAATAACAGAAAAAATAATGTATTTTATAACATGTAAAGAAAATTATGCAGTATTAAAATACTACTAGTAAGAAATTATTTGTTTTATTAACTTTCTCCCTCTTCTTCCCCTCTCCTGAGTATTTTTCTGAACATTAATGACATGAAGTAGGGCATATGCCTTAGAGTCCCCTACAAGTTTAACAAAGAAAGTCCAATATTTCCAGATGTACTTGTATCTGGCATGGCTTAGTGGTAAATCACTTTGTCTGTGGTGTGCGGGGTGCTTGGTTCGAGTCTTGCAGATGCTGTTGATTTATCGCCTACTTGGAGGCAATCTCTGCCTAACATACAAAGCTATGTCAAACCCAAAGCTGTTGGACATGTTCCACTTAAAGAAATCCCAATCCCTCCAAGCTACAGGCTCTAGGGACCTAAACCTTGCCACCACAATAAACCAAACATGCTGGAGGGATAGATTCCTGTCCCAGAGACTTCCCATACTCTGAAACAGACTACCTATCTATGTCAAACAGTGCTCCTCATTAGCACTCTTCAAGAAAAATCTTGATGATTGGATGGGTAATAGGAAATTCACCCCGGGGATCACTTCTGTGGTTCTGCTTGACAGGGGCACAGGAAAATAAGTTTTTTGGGTGGCGAAAGCCAGGGTACCTTTTTGGCTAGGCTTGTATAGGCCCTAGGGCCAATAGCCTAGTACCTACCTATGAACCTATTCCTCTTAATCTCCATCTCATAAACCCTGTCTCTGCTTCATTTCCAGCATACTCTTGATTCTTCTTGTTAACTGTTGTGCTTTTCCCCCTCTCTCATGCATTTTCATTGAGACACCGGCAAAGGTTTCACTGACAGTCTGTCTGTGGTCTTTATTACCAGAAGAACAAGAAGCAGAATCTCCTTTTGTTTCACAGCTCACTTTTTGTTGGACCAACTTTTATATTTCTTCCTTAGCATGTACTTAATCAAAAAATTATTTTGTTCATCTAGGGAAAATTTTGAGGTAGCTGGATATAGCAGTAATGGAATAAAATGTACTCCTCGTCTGCCTGGTGTACAAGAAGTCATTCTCCACAAACACTGTTTTCTCCCACTTTTAGTACTTTGTCCTTCTGCCACAGTTTTGACAGAATCAACTCCTTCTGCTGTTAAGATTGCACCTTTACTGTTAAAGGTGTAGGTTGTTTTCTCATAGTCAGGTTTGGAGCATACACACAATGTGCCCTTTCAGTTAACAATTCCTGTCGTGAAATACCCATCCATGTGCTTATTTGTGCTTTCATAAAATTAATGCAGTCTGCTCCTTCCAGCTTCTTTGGTTCAGCAGAAAATCTCAGTTTTTCCCCTACGTACTCTGTCCTCTAATTCGACTATTTTTTGAAATATTTCTTCTTGTGTAGTCTCATATTCAGTCAGCCTTTTTGTCATTTGATCTCTGAGTTTTGTAGTTTTTATCACCTTATCTGAATATCTGTTTAAAGCTTCTTTCATGTTTTCCAGCCTTTTATTGTTTGAGTTGAGTTGATACATTCCATTAATGTTCCATTTATTTTAGTCAGGTCTGTGTGCAGTTGCCTTAACCTTTCCTCCAGGTTATTGGAAGTCAAGTCTGAAGCTTGCACTGCATTTTGCTTAACAGCTGCAGTACTTGTCCTAGTCAGTGCTTTCCTCTCTATTTTTTCCTGGCAGCTCGACAGTGCACTTACTAGCCAGTTACTGACATTTACCCAGAAATCTAGGTCCATTGGCTTTCTTTGCTAAGTTTCTGTTTTCTCACTGGGAGAGCTAGAATTAAACTGTTACTAAATGTGCAACCATTTTGGAAGTCCCAGGCTATTACCTTTTGTTATTCCCACCACAACAAAACTGTTCCATGCAGGGTCAAAAGACATTCTACCAGGGTCTTGGCTTCATCTATGGCTTTTTGGAAAGATTTGGACTTTAGAAGTATTCTGGAAACAGTGACTTGGTCCTCTGTACATACTACAAGCTAAATTCCTTCTACAGGTCTATGTCAGGCTTTTCTAGGACCATACTCCTGAGGCTTCTGGACTCCCTTCCTTCCACCTCCTAGTTGTTCTAAACTATTTTTATCTACCTATATAGCTTAGGGTACTCCAGTAGTGATCAGTATAAAGAACATAATACAGTTGTGCAAGTAAACTTGCCATAACATGAGATCTGAAGTAGGAATGTTGATTTGTCTGCAACCTGTGGGTTACGGATCCGATATCGGATCCGAGCCGGCAACTTGTTTCAAGCTAATGGATCCGAGCTCCTAGCCCCTCCCTTCACCCATAATCCCCTGCTAACCCTCCATGACCTCAGATCTAGTTTGCCGCGCTTGTGATGGCAGGATCCTTTTTCTTGAGCTCCAGATAAGTGACTAAAAAGTTAAACTTTTTTCTTCAGAAAACTCTTTTATTGTTTAAATTAACTTTTATAAAGTGTGTCTGAGTTAGGTTCCCTATTTTTTGTTTATTTAATACCCTCCCTTCGCTGGTCGCTAGTGTGTGAGTGTTTGTGGTGTGCTTTTGGGGCCTGTGTGTGTGTGTAGTTGTTTGTCTTTTCTTTATTTTAAAAAAAAAAAAAAAAGGGAATGGCTGAGGCCCCAAAAGCCATATTTTCGAAATGTACCGAGTGTGGCCATAAGCTCTCCCCGGCTGATGGCCACACTTGGTGCGTTCTGTGCCTTGGGGTTGAACACCTCACCTCGGGCTGTACTATCTGTGCAGCGTTCAACCCCAGGGCACTGAAAGAGCGGAGGTCGAAGCTGGTCCTGGCGGGACTTCTACCCCCGGATTCGGCTTCGGCCTCCGCTTCCTCTACTACTCTTGTGGCTCCATCACAGCCTGTGATGGTTGTCACTCCTGCCCCCCCTGCCTCCGACTGGGACTCAAACTCCCGCTAAAGTGTCGGATGACAGGGAGGCCAGGAGGGAGAAACAGAGGGAGAAGCACCACAAGCGGCGGGCCGAGACCTCCGTTTCGGCCCCGCCAGCTAAGCGGGCTTCTCCCTCCATTGCTTCTAGGTCTCCTCCTCCTCGGCTCCGATCCCCTTCTTTCTCCCTGGGGCCCGAGGAGGAGGAGACCCGATCTCCGTCGAGGTCATCGAGGCGGCACTCCAGGCATGCCTCGGTGGCCTCTTCGAGATCTACATTTAGTTTATCTGATGCAGACTTGGACCGGATGATGCGAAGGTTCATCCAGGCCCAGCTGCAGATGGGAGTGCTCTTGCCTCCCCCCCCCCTCAGGGGGGGAGCTAGACACCTTTTTTCCACCCAATTGCTCCTTCTCCGACCCGCTACCCGGGTTCGGAGCGCTCTGAGCCGAGCAGCCTTGGAGCCGAGGGTGGGTCGGCGCCAACAGTACTGTGTACTTCGGATCCGACCCTACCCTCGAGTCTGTCGGATCCGACCTCTCGGAGCCGTGGTCCGAGCTTCGGATCTGGGGGATTCAGTGTGCCTTCGGCTCCGTCCAGGTCGGAGCACACTGGTCCCTCGGATCTGACTGTCTCGGCACCGGCTCCGATCCCTTCATCGGATCCGAGTGGGAGCCGACTTTCAGGTCCATTAGAGTGGCTCTCCCTCGGCATTCGATGTTGTGGAGAGGGCTCTGTTGAGAGCATCCGGACCCCCGGTCCTTGCATCGACTCCTCCCTGCACTCCCTCTCTGCTGGGCCAGGCTTCCATCACCCGGCCAAAGGGACAGCCTGCTTCAATGTCACAGATAGTTCCATTGGAACAAGATGTCGCTGGCGAGGCCTCCTCGGACAGTCCCCCCGAGGAAGCTCCCCGCAAGCATAAGTGCAAAAGGAGGCACGTGGACTCCCCTGAGTCCTTAACCGAGGACACGGACTTGGAGGAAGGGGAAGGCTCCCCAAGATCACCCCTGAGGATGTCTCCTTTGGAGACATCATGGAGATGCTAAGAATCAGAGGTGGGTGGCCTGCCCCCAAGTCTTCCTCTGATGAGTCCGTGTTTCTGGAGGCATTAGAGGCAGGCCCGTCTACCTCCTGGGTGTCCCCTCCAGCCGATCCCCTGGTGGACCTTATTACCACCAGGGCATGGAAGGATCCGGACACCGTGGAGCCAATACCCAAACGGCCGGATAGGATTCTTAGCCCCCCCCTCTGACTGGTCTCATTGGAGTAAGGGCCCCCCTGTAGATGCCATGTTGACGGCGGCAGCCACAAAGAGGGAATTAGCTCAGGAGAGTCCCTCAGTCCATCCACCGAGCAAAGTGTCCCGTTTGATGGATCGCTTAGGGAAGCGAGTCTTTAGTTCAGCGACCTTCTCTGTAAGGTCTCTGAACTATATGGCACATGTCATCAGGATGCAGCGGGATCTTATCAAAGAATAAGCTGCATCCCCCCCCTGAGTCCATGTCGGAGGAGGATAAACAATTGTACTCCACCCGAATGGCCACTCTGAGATCTATTTCTAACACCTCTATGCGGCTATTGTCCCACGCCACAGAGGGAGCCGCTAGGGCCAGCGGAGCAGGCCTAGTCATGAGACGTCAGGCCTGGCTCCGTCATTGCGACTTTACGGAGCCCTTTAAAGCGTCCTTCGCGAACGCCCCCTTTGATGGTTCTGCCCTTTTTGGCAAAACAGTTTGCGAGACGCTTGTCCAGAGCGAGAAGGATGGGAAGACGTTGTCTGCCATCGGAGTCCGCTTCTCTGCTCCCCAGCGGTCCTTTTCAAGGAACCAAAAGGGTCAGAAGAAGATGTGGTTCCGAAAATCACAACATTCCCAACCAGCTCTGGACAACCAGTCCTACCGTGGCAGATGTGGACAGGGAGGACGTCGCCCTAGGGGCAGAGGGGTTCCGAGAAATTTCGGGTCCAGAGAACCTTTCTCTGAACGGCCCGCGCAGCAATCCTGAGGGGTTGCCCAGCTGCTCCACTCTGGAGGCAGTCGGGGGGCATTTTTCGAAGCATCTAGCAGCATGGGAGTCCATCACAACAGACCGCTGGGTGCTTCGCATCATATCCAGAGGGTACAAGATACCAATTCTCCATGTCCCCCAATCCAAGAACCTCCCCGATGTACCACCCGATCACAGGGAGGCCGCAGCCGCAGAAATACAGCAGCTGCTAAGAAAAAGAGCCATCCAGCCCGTCCCCCAAGACCAGCTCGGATTAGGGTTCTACTCCAGGTTCTTTTTGGTGCCAAAAAAGACAGGGGATCCGAGACCCATCCTAGACCTTTCCCGCTTGAACCTGTCAGTAACCAAGGAAAAATTCCGAATGGTCACTCTTCAATCTATCCTCCCCCTTCTGAGGGAGAACGATTGGATGTGCTCTATAGACCTCAAGGATGCGTATTACCACGTCTTAATGGACAAATGATCCAGGAGGTTCCTTCGCTTCCGGCTGGGAGCCAGTCACTACCAGTTCAGGGTCCTTCTCTTTGGCCTCACCACAGCCCCCCGGGTGTTCACCAAAGTGTTAGCAGTGATTGCGGCCCACCTGAGACTCCAGGGAATTCAGGTCTTCCCGTACCTGGACGACTGGCTCCTGACCGCACCAACAAGGCATCTACTTTGCACAGCCAGAGACTTCTTTCTCCATCTAGCCCCAGAACTAGGCATTACTATCAATGTCGGCAAATCCCTACTGGCTCCAACACAGATCATAGAATTTATAGGTGCCAGAATAAACACCAGAGATTTGCGAGCCTTCCTAACTGCGGAGAGAATCAGAAATCTTCAACTCCATGTGCGGGCTATCCTTCTTTCAGAGGCTTCACCAGCAGAATTGATCCTGAGGGCACTAGGGTCCATGACGGCAGCGATTACACTCCTTCCATGCGCCCATTTGAACATGCAAGTCCTGCAATGGACTCTGTTAGTGCAATGGTCCTTCCTATCCCTCCCTCTCCACCATCCCATTGCTATCAGCAAGGCTTGCAGAAGGGCATTACTATGGTGGCTCCAAGCATCAAACTTCCATACGGGTCGACCCTTCTGCACCTCTCCCCCCATCGCCACGGTGTCCACGGACACTTCCCGCCTCGGGTGGGGGGGGGGGCATTACTCAGGCAGGACAGTCCAAGGCACGTGGAACGATACAGAGACCTCCCTGCATATCAACGTTCTGGAGATGAGAGCGGTGCTGTTAGCGTTGCAAGCACTTCAGAGCTTCCTTCCCCACAGGAACGATTGCAATTCACTCAGACAACATGTCAGTGGTCTGGTATATCAACAAACAGGGGGGAACCAGATCTTATCCTCTTTGCCGCGAAGCCATGAGAGTGTGGGAATGGGCGATCTCCACCAACCGCTTTCTGATTGCAACGCACATTCCAGGGAGGACCAACATCCTAGCGGACAAGCTCAGCCGCACCCTTCTTACCCCCTACGAGTGGTCTCTCAATCCTCTAGTAGCGAAGCAGATATTCGCAACATGGGCGCAACCCTGCTAGGATCTTTTTGCAACTGCATCAAACGCCAAATGAGACAATTTCTTCACTCTAATCCCCCCACCAGGGAATCTCCAAGAGACGCTCTGGTGCATGCTTGGCCACCCGGTCTACTCTATGCCTATCCTCCTCTTCCAATGATGTTACAACTGTTACAGAAAGCCTCATGGGTTGGGGAGCAAAATGATTCTCATTGCCCCATTCTGGCCTCGACAAATTTGGTTCCCTTACCTGTGGTCTCACCTTGTGAATCACCCTTGGATTCTAGATCCCATCCCGGATCTCATCTCCCATCCATTGGACTTGCCAACTCCAAACCTGGACAATCTGAAACTGACAGCTTGGTTGCTCCAGTTCCACTCCTAGTTAGGACTCCCGGTATCTCTTCACAAGTCAAAGCCATCCTCATGGCAGCACATAAGCCCACCACCAGGAAGGTATATCACAGCAAATGGAAACGTTTTTCCATCTGGGCGGAGCGCCGAGAGCTAGATCCCTTTACGGCTCCTCTCCCATCCATTTTAGATTTCCTAACTGAACTCTTTCAAGAAGGTGCTAGTTGTTCAACTGTCAAACTGCAATTGGCAGCCATTTCTCATTATCATGTGGGACATGATACAGGACCCTTGATGTCAGCCAAATTGTGTAAAACCTTTCTCAAGGGTACCTTTTTACTTAAACCTCCTGTAAAAGAAGCCGTACCCCCATGGGATCTTACTTTAGTTCTTCAAGCCTTGACTGCTCCACTCTTTGAACCCGCTGCTACAGTGGACCTCAAATTCTTGTCATGGAAAACAGCATTCCTTGTAGCCATTACTTCTGTGAAAAGAGTGTCGGAACTTCCGGCTCTTTCTGTAAAACCTCCGTACCTGATCTTTCACCCTGATAGAGTGTACCTGAGGATCAATCCCTCCTTTCTTCCCAAGATAGCATCAGAAACCAACATAAACCAATCCATAAATTTACCGGTTTTCTTCCCTAAATATCAAAATAAGGGTGAATACAAGCTGCACTCATTGGATGTTCATAGGCAGCTTCGTTTTTATACCCATAGGACGGCTGGCCATAGACAGTCCGACCAGCTGTTCATTTCCTTTGCCAAATTTAATTTGGGGAAAGCTATCTCTAAAGTATCTTTATCTCGCTGGATTTCCCAATGTATCCTGCTAGCTTATCAAGCCTCGGGTAGACCCGCACCAGAAGGAGTTCGTGCTCATTCCACTCGCTCCATTTCTACTTCTGCGGCTTTCAAGTCTAGAGTTCCCTTGGATATTTGTTCTGCAGCCACTTGGGCTTCATCTCATACCTTTATCAACCACTACAAGCTAGACCTGCTTTCTAGAGGGAGAGCATCCTTTGGCTCTGCGGTGCTTCGTAATATCCTTCCATGATGTCCACCCAGGGTGCAGGTAGCTGGGGACTCTGTCCCACAGGTTGCAGACAAATGAACATTCCTACTTCAGATTTAGAAGTTATGTACTCACCATAACGTTCCATCTGAGTAGGTAGTTCATTTGTCTGCAACCATCCCCCCCTCCTTCCCCCTGACCTTCTTTGGATCTGTTAGTTTTTTTAGATATCCTTTGTCGGATATATATGGAGAGGCAAACTCGATCTGAGGTCATGGAGGGTTAGCAGGGGATTATGGGTGAAGGGAGGGGCTAGGAGCTCGGATCCATTAGCTTGAAACAAGTTGCCGGCTCGGATCCGTAACCCACAGGTTGCAGACAAATGAACTACCTACTCAGATGGAACGTTATGGTGAGTACATAACTTCTAAATGTTTGAAAGATCAGAGCTGCAGTAGCCACTCTCTCCTTCCACTCCCTTGTTTTTGGAGTGTTTTTAATGCAAGGGTGTGGACATTTTGTTTTTTTGTTCCTAGAAATGTTCTCTAATGCCTCAGCCTTCCTCGCTCTTGGCATGAAAGCTCTGAAGGGCTTGGCGCCCAAGCCTGTCTTTAGTCGCCTCAGCTGGAGCTGACTAACAGTTTGGGCACATGGAAAATGTCCTGAAGCTTTGAAAGCTGGCTGGCTATTTTATCCTGTGCAGGATATAACCCATACAGGTTAGGCTACTGCAGCAGTGATCATTCAAATATCTATTGTTATGGTAAGTTTACTTATGCAATTTTATTTTTTCATTCCACTCTTTCTTGTATTATGGTAAGTTTACTTACACAGTTGTATTTTTCCTTCCATTCTTTCTGAGCTTTGGCAATCAACCCATATAGTTATGGCTACTGCAACAGTGATTTAAAGAAGATTATACAATGACTGGCCATTAGTATTCAAAAACATGCATGCTGATTGGCCAGCCCAAAAGTGTGCCCATTGTAAATCCCAGAATATACCAACGGAAAAAGATCTAGTCAACTGGACTTCTTTCCATTCATATATTCCAAAACTTTTTTTTTCCAACAAAAAAAAAAACCTATAGTCTATACTCCGGACATACCCGAGAGGCAGCATGGAGGAAATGCAAAGAAAGTCAAGTACGTTATTTAAAACTAAAGACACGTACCTGATTTTCTTTGCATTTCCTCCATTCTGTCTCTCTCTCCTACCCCTAAAGTAGCCCAGTCTTTTTTTTTTTTTTAATAATTAAAAAAAAAAAAAAAAGAAAACAAAAACGGCGACTTTCTTTTCTCCGTTGCTTCCTTTTCCAAACGATTGATGTACTGCGTATGTGTGGGAACGCAAGTCCCATATGCATGCGCAGTACATCAAAACAAGGCAGCAGTGTACCACCAGCTGCGGAAGAACAGTAATGCGCCGTTATACAAAGACATTATTTAAGAAATGTAAGTATTTTTTCTTAAATAATGTCATTGTATAATAGCAATAGCCAACTCTGTGGTTGTGTTTTATTGAAATTTACCCATGGTTGACTTTATTTAATCACTCTGGCTTCGCCCTCGTGATTAAACCACACCAACAGTGGATAAATCTTCAATATACCACACCAAGTCGTCGTTTATTGCTTAAATATAGTGCAGCTGTGCAAGTTAGCTTACCAAAATGTAAATGTTAAAATGTCAGTTCTGCATTACTAGTATCCCTCCCCCTCCCCTTTTTTTTAAGTGTACTTCCCTTGGCTAGAATGAGAGATCCTGTTTTCACTTTTGCTCTTCTGACATTAATAATTTAGAGGTTTTAGGCTTCAATTTTAGTGCACCCCTATGTTCCTCTTATACCATGTTTGTTTGTCTTTCAGCTTTTCCCGGCAAGGGGTCGCCACAGGGGAACTCCGGTCCGCTAATGATTGGCAGTAGATTTTTACGAAATGCCGAGGTGCCAGCTCGACGCCCAACCTTCAACGAAGACAGGCCCATTTATGCACGCATGTCTTTCAAACGCTACCCAACCGCGGGGAGAACATGCAGACTCCACCAGAAGGCACTCCCAAGCCGAAAATCGAACAGGAGAACCTTGTGCGGTGAGGTGACAACGCTATCTCCGTACCACCGTGGTAGAACATATTGTTATGCTAAGGGTGGATGTACAGTGTATAAGGAAGGAGACTGAAGCTTTGTAGACAGGACAGACATCAATATTCTTGGCAGGATATATTCCTTATAGTTATGACTACTGCTACCATGATCTAGTCGAACATTTACTGTTATAGTAAATTAACTTGCACAGCTGTTCTTTTTGCAGGAATTACTTAAGTAATGTTTTAGTTTTCTTCATGACTGTGGCCTACTAGCATGAATTCCATTTACTTAGTACACTATTACTATGAGTTTTAGTGCTTTGTAGAACTTTTCATTAGTTTAGTATTTACTAATTCAAATATTACCATATTAAATGTTTGTTACTGCAAAAATGTGTGCAATAATTTGTATATTATTTCTTTCTGTGGAGCTTTTTTTCTCTAGGTCCCTACTGAAAGGGGTTACTTCACCCAGATGGGCTTTCCCAGTCAACAAATGCAAATGAATAAATAATTTTTCTTGCTTTCCTTAGAAATATAGAAGACAATTGATGAGGAGTTAACGTTATTTCCACACACTGCTATTTATAGGATATGATTCCAACAGAGAGAGCGAGGAAAATATGTTTAATTATTTAAAGTAACAAAAACAACCCAATATAAATAAAAATACCTTTGCAGAAAAGCACAAAAAGTCCATACATGATGAAAAAGACTGCAAAGGAATGGCTCCAGTTCAACAAATTCAAATACATTCAACGGAATGTATCCAAAGTATCCAATTTACTTCAGGCTCCAAAAAATAAACCAAAAATCTGAAATCCAGTATAACAAAGCTTTAATGGTACACAAGCGCTTTCACAGTTTGCTTCTTTAGGTGTATAACATCAATTAAAAGACGCACTTTATATAGCCCTAGAAACAGTCACATGACTCTGGTGCATCAAATTTTAAATTATGCACACAAATAACATCAAGCAACATCTTAAAAACATTTAAAACTATGTAACTTATTTACACTCAATCTTAAAAATGCACATAACATCATACTTCATTTATTCAAAGGTCTTTTCTTCAACACGGGTCTCATTGGTACAGAATCATTCAGACCATGACCTGAAGTTGCTTTGAGTCTTACTATCCACTCTGCTTCTTTTTCCTCAGTCCTGTGCATTTTTAAGATTTTATTGTAATAGTGTATATAAGGTGTGTCTTAATTGATGTTATACACCTGAAGCCATCTTTTCAGGCTTGTTGGCTGTTGGTGAAGCACCCACCAAGAGGAGAAAACGCTGAGAGAAGAAAGGAGTCACTTTTGAGATTTTAAGTATTTTTCCTCTGTTTATTTGCTAAGTTTTTCTGCATAGCCGCCTATTTTGAGCATTTTCTGGCTTGTTAAACTTGATTTCTGCATTAGTAACTGTATTTAGAGCACAACCTACAGCTGTTTACTGAATTTTCTGTTTGCACTTATTTTTAAAATCGTTTTTTTCTCAAAACTTGCATTTTATCTGTCTTTGGCCTAGCACTCTTGTGTGGGGTCATTTACTGCACTGTTATAACTTGTTGATACTTGTGAACCTCTGCTATCTCTGAAAAAAACTTTTTTGAGATTTAAAAACTTCAGTTACAGGCTTGCTGTTCTTGAACTGTTTGTAAGTTTCTGTGAGGCCATTTTTTGCTTGGGCTAAAGGGAAGTCTCTCTGTTGATCAGTGACAGTGAAAAACATTGAGCAGCCTGCCTGCCCCTGTGGGAGTGGTTACTGACTTGAAACTGTAGTTTTATTGGCCATTTTGGGTCAGTTCCAAAACTCCTTCATCTTCCTCTCTTAAAACCCTCTTTTGCACGACTTTGCGCGTTTTTGAGCATAGCGCAACAGCGGGCAGCGCCGCCTAATTGGGTTTAAACTATTCCTGGCTCCACAAAGTCTGCTCTTCACTTTTTCCCTTAGAACTGTTCTATCTCTCAATTTAAACACCATATTCTCATTCTAAGGCCATTCACTGGTCCAATTAAGTAATCCTACAAGTTAGCACTATTAAACCATAAGCACTACTTACTCTTATATTCTCTACGATTACCCTGTCCTCTATTGGTCCGTCTTAAATTCAGTTTCCCTATATTACTCTAGCATGTCCAAAGGTCAGTCAATGGTTTCCTCTCCAGTCCAGCTGGTGAATCTGGGAATTTTGAGGCAATGTTACAACTGTCTCATGTACACGGACAACCCTCTCCTCCTCCAAACAGGTTCAAATATATGTGAGAGATGCAACTATTTAGCCAAACTGGAGGCTGAGCTCTCTCATCTCAAAACTGGTGTAACCAGTCAGGAGGAGAAGGTAACCTCACACAACACAATTCCAGTATCACATAGTCCCACCACATCAGCGAACCAAACACATAAATACACAAAAACATACTCGGAGGCTCTAAATAAAATCTACCTAAGCAACAGAGACCTCCAAAGCAGACATCCAAGCAAACGCTACCTCAAAACAAAACACGCACAACACATAACCCACAAAGTCAGTGTGCCAAGCAGCCACAGCCCTTAAGGCTGAATAACACACCTGATACTCTTGTAATAGATGACTCTATTGTCAGACACACTGATGTCCCGCTCACCAGACTGAATAAAGAGAAGGTCACGGTGAGCTGCCTATCTGGTGCTAGGATCCGCCACATAATGCAAGCACTCAGGTCACTCCAAAGCAAATACAAATATGACTCAGTCATTGTACATGCTGGTGTGAATGACCTGAGACGTACCTCCCTGGACTACATGAAAAGAGACATAGAGGAGCTCTCTGATCATGTAGCCCAGGCTGGTATGACCCTGACCTTGAGCAGCATCTTACCCTCACCTAAAATGATGCCACAGTACAAAGACAAAATGATCGATTTTAACAATTGGCTAAAATTTTGATGTCATTCAAAGGGGATCCAGTGTCTGTCAGCCTGGGATGACATGCTCGACAAGCCACGTTGCTTCGCTAGGGACAGCTTGCACCTGTCACCACTGGGCTTTCGGATATTGGCAAAGGCTCTTGCCACCCTCATAGTGCCTTTTTTAGGCAAGGCTCAAAAGTCAAACCCACCCCCATAGACAGCACAAGGAACAAGAAACTAAGGGTAATGCTGCTAAACGCCAGAAGTCTTAACCTCAAGATGCACACTCAAGCTCTCCTCAGTATGGAGAACATCGATATCTGTGCAGTGACAGAAACCTGGTTCAAGGCTCTAGAGAGCACCCCAGCACTACCAGGCTATACCTCATATCATGCTTTTCGGCCCCAAAACCCGGACCGAACGACAAAAGGAGGGGGAGTTTCCATATTTATCAAGGATATCCACACCTCCAGGTTAGTGGCATTGCACGAAGTATCGGAGACCATCCATATGCAACTAACAGTGGGCAAGACTGCTTTTCAGTTTATAGCATCCTACAGACCACCCTCTCAGAGTCAGGAATCCCACTCGGCTTTCCTGAAAACATTGGAGAACATGAAGATCTCTCCGAACACCATTATATTGGGCGACTTCAACTACCCAAACATTGACTGGGAGCACTACTCAAGCCCCAGCACTTTAGCCCAAAGGTTCCTGGAAATTATAAACTCAAATGCTATGGAACAACTAGTCCCCACTCCCACAAGAGGGGACAACATACTAGACCTGATCATTACCAACATGGGGACTCTATGCTCCACACCAGAAGTATATCCCTCATTGGTAAGATCAGACCATAAATTAATTTCACTGGATGTCCACATCCCGACCCCACCCCTAGCCCAGAAAACCACAGTGAAAAACTTCTCAAAAGCGAACTTCTCACTTCTCAAAACCGAAGTGGAATCCTTCAAGGCCCCAGGGCCAGTGGAAACTACGGCCCAAACAGCAGAATCTTATATAAACACATTCTACGGACATCTCCAGGAATGCATGGATCATGCTATCCCAAACAAAACCAAGACCCAATCATCCAAAGGCAGGCATCCAGTCTGGTGGACCCCTGCCATAAATAACTGTACAACAGAAGGAGGAAGCTACTACACGATAGAGCAAAATCCCTAATAGGGAAGGCATCTCTGATCAGTGCTAGCAAAAAATTACGATCCCTCATAAAATCCTCCAAGACCAGCTTCGAGAGAAAAATTGCACAGGACACCAAAGACAATCATAAGACAATCATAAGGCTTTTTTCAGTTATGTTAGAAACCTGGGATGCAACTCCCAGACTTGTTCTGAGTTCATTCTAAATGACAAAAAATACACTGAACCCACAGACATCGCCAATATCCTGGCAGACAGGTTCAGTGCAACCCCCCCCCCCCCAAAAGAGCAAGTATCTGTCCTGGCAGAGGGCTGCCTCCCAAACATCTCTGATGCTCAGGTGAAGGCTGCCCTCTCCAAAGCAAAAAACACTGCTTCCATGGGACCAGATGGCGTCCCAGGTTGCGCCCTACATGAACTCCAAGAGGAACTAATCCCTCAAATAAAACAGCTATACAGTCTCAGCCTCACTACAGGATATGTGCCCACAGAATGGCGTACAGCAACAGTGGTCCCACTCCACAGAGGTGGAGCCTCTACGGACCCTGAAACTATCGCCCCATAAGCCTGACTAGCTTAGTCTGCAAGGCTATGGAGAGGATCATCATGGAGCTCCTAAACAAAGACATTGGGGACCTACAGACACTAGATCCTACCCAGTTCGGCTTTGTCAAGGGCAGATCCTGCCTTTTGAACCTGGTTGACTTCTTCGAAACAGTCACCAAAGCCATAGATGAAGGAAAGGTAGTCCACACAGCCTATCTGGACCTTGCAAAGGCATTTGACACAATACCCCACTCGGGCATCATAGATAAGCTATCCAGCTTAAATATAAACCCGTATGTCACAAGATGGGTCGCAAACTGGCTCAAAGACAGAACCCACAGAGTGAGAGTTGCTGGAGCCATGTCAGACTCAAAACCGGTCACAAGTGGCGTCCCACAGGGTTCTGTCCTGGGACCACTCTTGTTCGGTATGTACTTTTCCGAGGTACAGGCAAACATGGGAGGACTATGGCTCACCAAGTTCGCAGACGACTGCAAACTGGGCGCCATAATCAACTCTCCAGCTGACACAAACATCCTTCAAAAGGTCTCACAGAGACAGATAACTGGTGCCAGTGCCATGGTTTAAAGCTAAATGCCAAAAAATGTATAGTCATACCCTTTGGCAAAAACAATGTGCCCACAGATTACCACATAGGCGGAAACCCATTAAGTACAGAGAAAGTTATTAGGGACCTGGGGACCCAAGTTGATAGCAATCTCTCCTTTGAAAACCACATTGCCAAAGTGGTTAGAAAGACCTACATAGCCCACCTCATCACGAAGGGTTTCACATCTAGATCAAGAGAGGTAATCGTGCCCCTTTATTCATCCCTCATCAGGCCCATCATAGAATACAATGCCCCTTTTGGGATGTACCTTACCCGACACCTGCAGCAATTAGAAAGACCCCAAAAGTATCTCACCAAGAGGATCAAGGGTCTCAAACAGATGCCATATGCTGCTCGGTTAAAAAAACTCCAGCTCTACTCATTTGCATACCACCTACTTCGAGGCGATCTATGCCTGACATACAAAGCTATGTCAAATCCAGAATTAATGGACATGCTCCACCTCAGTAAATCTAAATCCCTTAGAGCCACACGCTCGAGGGATTTGAACCTCGGCACAGAAATAAATAGAACTTGCTGGAGGGACAGGTTCATAACCCAGAGGCTCCCTTCGCTCTGGAATAGAATTACAGTTCATGTGAGGCAGTGCACCTCACTGAATCTCTTCAAGAAGAATCTTGATAGGTGGATGTGGGATCGTAGGTTTGTCCCAGGGATTACTCCCGTGTCACTATTAGACAGAGGCACAGTAAACTAAACCTTAAATAGGGCACAGTATACTCAAATCAAGGGGTGGCGTAAGCCATACAGAATCAGGCTAGGCTTATAATTGCCCCAGGGCAGATAGCCTAGTATGAACCTAATGAACCTAAGAAGCAACCTGTGAAAGCGCTTGTGTACCATTAAAGCTTTGTTATACTGGATTTCAGATTTTTGGTTTATTTTTTGGAGCCTGAAGTAAATTGGATACTTTGGATACATTCCATTGAATGTATTTGAATTTGTTGAACTGGAGCCATTCCTTTGCAGTCTTTTTCATCATTATTTGTGGACTTTGTGTTTTTCTGCAAAGGTATCTTATTTATATTGGGTTGTTTTTGTTACTTTGGATTCTTCTGCTATTTACCCAATATTATTAGGAGTATGGCCACAGGAATGGAGAATATTGAACTTGAATATGCGCCAGTTCCAAAAGTTAAATGGACTGAAACTAATGTGGAACTGTTTTTTATCGAAGGTGAGTGAAACACTTTGTTTTGTAATAACACAGTTATTGAAGGAGAGGAATCCTTAAATATTGATTATCTGGCAATGAGAAGTGAATTACTGTCAGTGGAAAAAGATTTGTTCAAGCTAAAACGTGTACAATATGAGAAATTCCATTTGGAAGCATGTTTAGCTGAGAAAGTAATACCTCGTGGTCTCAGAGAGCTCAAAATGCCTGCTCAAATAGACTGTGATTCCATATTGTTGAACAAATGGCAACAACTTAATATTAACACCAGCTTGGGTTATTTAAAGTTATTAGTTGCGGCAGCGGAAAGAGAAGAGATAAAAAGTCCGAGACAGCATTAAAAAGAAATATATGGATATGTGTAAAACCTATGCTACTTAGACATTAATGAAACCAATGACTGATGCAGTTGATAATTTAGCAGTGTATGCCAGAAAATTGTTACAGATTTAAATTGAAGAAACTGTACAGAGACCGCAAAGATTTTTCTTTGGGTCATATCTTCACTTGGCCACGAGAGATAAATAAAAGCGAATTACATTCAGTTTCTAATAATTCTAATTCTGTGGCACAGATTTTGAATACAAATATTCCCCCTTCACGGTCCTCGGACCATACAGAAGTATTGATTGGGCAGTTGGAAGGTGATGGGCATCCTGCAGACGACAACTTGAACGTGTTGAAGTCTAGCATTTTGAATCCAGTGGTGACACACAACATGGGAGTGAAAAAGAAGACGATTCAAGTTAATGTTGAAGTACACTGTGAAGCAGAACCTGCGATTGAAACTTCTGCTACTAATTCCAAGGATTATTCTGCTACTAATTCCAAGGATAATCCAGTTTCTTTTTTAAAGGGAACTGGTCCCCTCGGATTGAATTTCCCTCTGCCCGTCAGAGAAAGATCGTCAAGCAGGGCAGGGAGAGGACAATCCAGACGACAACAGAGAGGGAGAAGTATGGTAAGGAACAAGAGGAAGCTCGAAGAAGGACCTGCTGTGAGCCCTTTTACAATCAAGAAAGCCTTTCAACAAGTAAGACATTAGTTCTGAACTTATCGAATCCTATTTGTAACTAAATCTGAAGTGAATGCGTTAGAAAAAGGACTGTCATTCATACCAGCAATGGATATGAATATCACTGAAATTATTTTTGTTTACACGAAATTTGACATTAAAATCAATGTTTAGTGATGGAAAGGGTATGTGTGATAGAAGCCTTAGGAAACAAAGTCTTTTTATACCGAAACAAAGCACCTTAATTAATGCTTTTGAACAGATTTGCATTTCTGATATTTATAAAACGTTTTATGAGCAAAAACATGTTGGGGAATGTAGAAAATGGCACAATCTAAGCAAAGAAGAAGTTAAATCAATGCATGACTTGGAGAACAATGAATTTATAGTAATTCGACCAGCAGAAAAGGGAGGGCAAACGGTTATTATGAATAGATTTGATTATGACAGCCTTATGTCTGAAATGTTAGATAATAATGTATTTTATCAAATGATTACATCTACACAAAGTAAAAATATGATTTTGAATGTTGAGAAAGAAATTAGATACTTAGAAGAACTTGAACTTTGTGACAATGACATGATTAGATATTTTTTGACCTCAGAACCCACTATCCCTAAAATACAGGGTTTGCCCAAACTTCATAAAAATTCTACCAGACCACCCATGAGGCCTATTGTGGCTGGGAAGAACTGGTGTATGGAGCCAGTATCTATTTTTATTGAGATAAATTTGAGACCAATAATTAATAGATCAAAGTATATTTTAAAAGACACTGAGCACTTTCTTAGAGATCTGTTTGATTTCACTAATGAGGGATGTTTGTCAGAAGAATATTGGTTTGTGACGATGGATGTTGTATCATTATTTACAGTTATACCAAATGGTATTGGTATTAGAAATGTGAGACATCTGTTATAAACAAATGATGAGTTTAATAGTCAAAAAATAGAGCTGATGCAGAGATTACTAAAACTTGTTCTTGAGAATAATATTTTTGTTTTTAGAGAGAAGATCTATTGGCAGAAAAATGGGGTTGCAATGGGCACCCCATGTGCCAATAGTTATGCTAATGCTGTCATGTTAAATGGGAAATGGAACATATATCATAGGAGGTAAATATTATGAAATGGTTATGTTCTATAGGAGATTTGTGGATGATCTCTTCCTTTTATGGAGATGGACTGTCCATCAATTGAATGAATTTTTGGAATTTATTAATAATTCTACAGATTTTCTTAAGTTCACTATGGATTATTCACAATCGGGTATTAGTTTTTTAGATGTTTATGTAGAAAAGGATAGTGTAGGTAAAATTAGTACAAGAATTTATAGGAAAACTTGTCATGCTAATAAGTTACTGAGCAGACATAGCATGCACCCTAACTTTATATTTAGAAACGTAGCTCAAAATCAATTCTTAAGAGCATCAAGACTGAGTGAGTATTAAGAAGAATGACTATGAAAATCAATTAGAACTGACAGGGAAAGAACTATTAGAGAGAGGGTATGAAGAGAAAATGGTCATGAAAAATATGGAAGAAGTTGCGAGAACAAGAGAAACTAAGACCAAACCATATTTCTCTAAGAAAACTGTAAATAGAAAGGAACATCTAGGAAATGAATGTGTTTAAGCTATTCCAGAGATGTCAAAATATACACTGATGATATTAATAAACCCTGGAATATATTGACCACAGATGGTCAAATTAAAGAGCTGGTCGGAATGAATCAACAGTTCTCTTTTAAAAATAAAAAGTGCTTGAAAAGAAGATTATGTATAGATAGAGAATTAAAATCAAACTTTGATACAGGGACAAAGAGTGCCACACCATGTGGAAAATGCCATTTTGGTAATTTTATTTCCAAGGAGACACATTTTAAACACCCTGACACTGGTGAGATTTTTGTTTTGAGAGTTCGTGCAAGATGTGATACTTCACATGTTGTTTATTTAGCTACGTGCCAGATGTGCAATAAATTTTATATAGGGAAGATGGATCGCCCCCTTAGAGATAGAATTAGGGAGCATGTGTACCACATAAAGAAGAAGAGTAGTTTTAATGCATTGGCGAAGCATGTAGCAGCCACAAATGAACAGCATTCATTTAAATTTCTTGTTTTAGAGAGAACTTAAGGGAGGCAACATTAAGGCCAGGACTGAGGAAAAAGAAGCAGAGTAGATAGTAAGACTCAACTTCAGGTCATGGTCTGAATGATTCTGTACCAGTGAGACCTGTGTTGAAGAAAAGACCTTTGAATAGATGACATATGATATGTGCATTTTTAAGATTTTGAGTGTAAATACGTTACATAGTTTTAAATGTTTTTAAGATGTTGCTTGATGTTATTTGTGTGTATGATTTTAAATGTTATGCACCAGAGTCATGTGACTGTTTCTAGGGCTATATAAGGTGTGTCTTTTAATTGATGTTATACACCTGAAGAAGCAACCTGTGAAAGCGCTTGTGTACCATTAAAGCTTTGTTATACTGGATTTCAGATTTTTGGTGTATTTTTTGGAGCCTGAAGTAAATTGGATACTTTGGATACATTCCGTTGAATGTATTCAAATTTGTTGAACTGGAGCCATTCCTTTGCAGTCTTTTTCATCATGTTTAATTATTTGTTTTATATTGATCAAGAAATTCTGATACAGTACAACTCATTTTCATTGGAGCCCTTGGGAAAAATAAAGCTCTTAAAATAATTGCAATGCATACAACAATGGCTGTTGTATCTGTTATAATTGTGTGTGTGTGTGTGTGTGTGTGTGTGTGTGTGTGTGTGTGTGTGTGTGTATGTGTATTTAAGTAGTATTTTTATAGGGCCTAATGAGTTTTAAATTGCTAAGAAACAAGGCTTGATCTGAACAGTTGTACAAAAAGAATGCAGTAATGCCTTAATTTAAATAAATACAAGTGACAGGTTTACGTGTTTAATAGTAAAATGAACAGTATAAAACAATTTTAATTATGTTAATTTTTGTTTATATTAGGTTGCTATGCGGGCTTTAGGATTTGAGCCAAAAAAAGAAGAAATAAAGAAAATGATAGCAGACACTGACAAGGAAGGATCGGGCACAATAGATTTTAATGACTTTTTAGCTATGATGACGCAGAAGATGGTAAGGTTATTCCTGTAGGGTTAATAGCATTTTCAGCTGAATAGGCCTTTTAACTTTTTATTTATTATTTTTTGTGTTTGATTAAACCAGAGTGAAAAAGACTCCAAAGAAGAAATTTTGAAAGCTTTTAGATTATTTGACGATGATGGAACTGGAAAAATTTCATTTAAAAATCTTAAAAGAGTTGCAAAAGAACTAGGGGAAAATCTAACTGATGAAGAGTTGCAGGTAAAGCAGAATTGTATGCTTTTTTGTCTTTTAAAATTGCTAAGTATTTTATGACTTTAATACAGGAGACTAATATATAGGAAAATTATTGAATGATGCAGAAAAACGAGAGTAAAACTGTTTATTGTGAAAGGAACCAATGCTGAATGTGATCAATCAACAATAATAATTTAAGGGATTCTTTCTTTCCAGATTTATTTAGAAATACTATAACCTACTGCACAGTGAAGCACTGGGGGAATGGAAGAGGCAGTTGATAGCTGCAAGTTACAAATACAGACTGTAGTCAAGGTTAGAAGATTAATAGGTTAAGCTGTTGTGTTATACATGTAATGTTGAGTGGTCCCACAGTCCACCATCTTCATACCCACAAAAAAATAAATAAATTAAATATGTTTGAAGATTTTTTTCATGCAATGATCTAAGTCCTTCCAAAGATGTATAGCTGAAATTAAGTCTGAACAGCTAGAATAATTAGACTCTCTGTGTTCACTGTATTTATTTTGTGGTGAAGATGGTATGGGGCAGATCTACAGTGCAGTAGATAAGAGAGACATAAAGTCTTAATAATGCATTTTCCTAACTGTCTTTTGATGTACTTCATATGACAATGTGCTTTTCATTGTATTTGCCTTGTTTTGTGATGGAATGATGTAGGGATGGATCCATTTGGGCCTTAAAGCCCTTTTCATTGGTGTGACCCAGGGTAGTATTCCTAATGAATTGAAGACATCAGACTAGGCAACAAAACTTTTGTTTATTAGTGAAGACAGACCTTCAGATATGTTTTGTGTAATGTTATGGAAGAGAAGAGTAGAGTTTTCTCATTCAGGACGTTGGTCTTCCTCCAGATACAGTGAACTACGCTGCCTGTTTTTGTACATGATAGACTAACCTGAAGGGAGATTTGTTACTGGCCTAAGAAGGGAGGCTTAAAGAGGTTGTAAGTAACAGTGGTATATTATGTGCATTACCTGTCATTACCAGATTTATTTATTTTTTAGTTTCATCAGAGACCAATGAGAAACATGTACTTAATACTGCATCTTAGGGTGACCTGGCACGTCACTCATTTGATGGTATAAACTGCAGATGGCCTGTTAATGACATTACCTTAAACAGAAATTCCTACAAAGATAAAATAACAGGAATCTGATTCCTTGAAAATCTTAAAAAATCAGGCTGATTGTAACTGGAAGCTGGCAGAAGCTTTCCGAAGCAAATTGTCTGCTGCCCCCATCATCTGGAGAGATGAATCATCAGGGCTAAGATACTGTGCCTTAGTCTCCTAAAAGTTACCAAATTAGGAATTATTCCTGGCTTACTTGTCCAAGGGGAAGGGTGAGGATCTGTTTCTTCTTTGGTAATCCTTAAGAATATATTTGAGGAAATACTGCAGTAGTCACTGTGAGTAAGTTAGGCAAGATGCCCCATGACACACTATCAGATGTATAGAATCAAGCTGTGCAGTGGTGGTTTATGCTGTAGCATCCTTGCATTATTGGAAATGGACAAAGGAGAATGGATGGGCACTGCTAGACTGAGGGAGGCTGTCTTTCAAGGCATCTTATCTTGTGCAGTGTGTGTGTGTGTGTGTGTGTGTGTGTGTGTGTGTGTGTGTGTGTGTGTGTGTGTGTGTGTGTGTGTGTGTGTGTGTGTGTGTGTGTGTGTGTGTGTGTGTGTACACTTCTCACCAAACTCTGATCTTTCTTGTTACATTGATATTTCAGAACAAGAGTTAAGCCAGCTGGCTGAATGTTCAGCCGATGAAATTCTGTAATATACTGACCTTATCTCTGCACTGTAATATACTTCTGCATTTAAGTGCATATGTTGTCCTTAGGCTGTATGAAGATGCGTGACTGAGAGTGTACAGCAATCAAATTTTTTTTTTAATCCCTTTTCCCTTTCTGCCATACCAACCATCCTGCTGCTTGCAACTGGACTGATTGTATTAAATCCCCAATAATGGGAGGACTCCCGAATCCACTAGGGCAAGAACTGCCTGATGGTAAAATCATAGTGGCAGACATCAGGGTGCTTGTGCTGTCACCACCTTACCTGATATCTGACTATTACCATCCACAGACAGCTGTACAACACAGAGAAGATAATGAATTCCTTAAGCCCAGAGAAGAGCAGAAAGGTCAAAGTTTGGATTTACTGCTACCTTGTCATCCAAAATGCCAAAGACATGACTTTGTGCCCTTTGTAAACGAGAACAGATTGTCTAGCTGTGCCAGAATAAAAGACTGCTAATGATACTACTGAAGTGTCCCTTGACAAGACCACAAAGTCAGTTATCTGGTTGGAACTAGAGACGTTTCTCTGCCAAGGCCTTTTCCACAGCTATTAGCACCTTGGTAAACACATTGAGCACAGAAGAGGGAATAGAAAGTTGTACTTTGTACTAAAAGTATTTTACGCCCAGAGTAACTTGAAGGAACTTCATGTGCATATCAAAGACACAACATCTACTCTCACATTTCATGTGCCCTGCAACAACAGGAGACTGACCACTCAGAATTTGACATGCAGGAAGTGCTTGCTGAAGTCAAAGGTCCAGAACAGACTGACAGCTTTCAGTCTCTTTAAAAGTCATTGAAAAGACGGGAATAAAATTTCATACCTTTCACTAGAAGGGAAACGGCTGCTATACCATCTTAGCTGGTTTCAAAATGTCTGTAAAGCTGGACTGATTCTAGAGTAAAACCTTTCTTGGGAAGACTTTGCCATTCTTGATCACATCAGGCAATTCTTTGTGATGACCCTCCGAACTGTAGCAAACTTTGAAAACTAGTCTCCCATGGACTGTCTCAGAATGTACTTTAGGACTGTCACCTGCTGGATTATTGGAATTATCACTGAGGCATTTGCCTTCAGCATTTTAGGGCGTTTCTTCCATCAGCAAAACTGGATTGCCAGGAAGAATAAAGGACAAGAGGCATCAAAGAGACCCTTCATAGAGGTGGCTGCATGATGTTCTTCATCTCACATTGCTGCAGTCCTAACACTTGGGTAGTCGGTCAAGGCGCATTTGTCTGACATCAGGAAGTCTTTTTGCCGCATGGTCCGATGCAGAAGCAGTATTGCGAGTGCAGGTTGGCGTTCTGAAATTTTCTGAAGTCGGAGTTTCAGACAATATTTTGGTTTTTCTTGCCTCAGTATTTAACCGGATGTCAGAAAAAGTGAATAACTGTATTTCTTGTGGGAAACCGATACCTCATAGAGATTACCATACCTTGTGTATACCTTGCTTAGGGCCTGAACTATTAAGAGAAGATTAGATTGTGCCAGGTTAGTTTAGTTCCTTTGGATTCTCAGGAGACTTTACTGTTACAAGATGTGTCCTCTCAGGAGGTAGGCCAGGCTGAAGGGGCTTCCCTCCCTTTCTAAGGTGGTTAGGCCCTCCTTCTGTTTCCAAGGCTTCTTCTAGAGGCAGGCCAGGGTTAACTTCTGTGGGGTCTCCCTAGTTCTTCAGGGTCTCTGCCTAAGAAACATATGCTTAAAATGGCAGAAGATTTGATTACTATGATTAGAGGTTCTATGCCCCCCCCCCTGATAAGAGGCCTAGGGTGGAACCTGAGCTTGAGAGTTTTGAGCAGTGCTGAAGACTTGCAGGAGTATCCTCCTTATTCTGATTCTGATGTAGATGACTCTACACCTGGCTTCTCCTCCTGAGGATTTTTCTTTTTCAGAGACTCTTCATTCCGTGAGGAGCATTTTAAATGGGAAGGTCAAGATTTCTCTGATTCCAGAATTTTGTTTCTACCCCAGCATAGGCCTTTAGCTATACCTCCTGTTCTGGATGTGGTAGAGGATGTTTTTGCAGAGGCTTCCCTGAACCCTGATTCTTTGCCTCCTGCCCCAGTTAAACCGGATAGGTATTATAGGGTGCCTGAAGCTCATAAGTATCTTTTAAGAGTCCTAGGGCAGATCCAGAAACTGTTTCTCAGGGCCCTAAAGGTGTTAAGGCTTCTGTTGTTAAAAATCCTGTTCCTTCTGATAAAGAGGCAAGGGCTTTGGATAGATGGGGAAAGAAGGTGTATACTTCCTCCACTTTAGCCATGAGGGCTTTGAATTGCCAGTTTCACATGTTGAAATACCAAAATTATCTCCTTTCTCAATTGAAGTCTAAGGTAGATGCTCTGGCGGAAGGTATTGAGTGTAAAGAGTTGCAGGATTTAGTTCATGTTTCTGAACAGGTGGGTAAGCATTCCTTGCAATGTGGTTTTGATGCTGTACAGGCCTCTTGAGGGTGGCAGCCACTGGTTCTGTTCTCGCCTGGCTGAAGGATCAGAATTTAGCTGAACATGTAAAGACAAGGATTTTAGATGCTCCTTTTCAGTCTGATGGCCTGTGGAAGCAGTGTTAAAGAAAATGGAGGACAAGGCTAAGTCTATGCAGACTGTTAAAGATTTTTTGCAGGTTCAGCCTCCAAAGTTTAGTAGAAATTGGCCTACTAAGGGGTGGACTTATCCTTCTTATGATTCTCAGTCTAGGGTAGATCTAGGCGTGGTAGGGGCAGAGCTCAAGGTACTTTTAGGCCTAGAACAGGTGCCCAGTCTTCTGGTGAGGGCAGGGGTCAGTGCAGACCCAATGACTTGCCTTTTCAGCTGCCAGAGCCTTCTCGTCTGGCAGCACCTTTGGGAGGAAGGCTGGCACTTTTCAAAGAAAATTGGAGTGTTATTACCCAAGACAAATGGGTATTGCCATACCTTGCCTCCTTCAAAGGCATGCCAGACATTCCTCCTATACAAAGAAAAGAGGCTCACAAGCAAATTTCTCTGTTACTCCAGATAGGGGCCATTCAGCGGTTCCTGTGCCAGAAAGGGGCCTAGGATTTTATTCTCGCCTGTTCCTAGTACCAAAAAGGGAACACGTGGAGACCAATTTTGGATTTGTCTGTCCTCAACACTTATTTGGACATTCCCAAGTTCAAAATGTTGACGTTACAACAGCTTTTACCTCTTCTGGGCAAAGATCACTGGATGGTAACTTTAGATCTCAAGGAGGCTTACCTTCATGTGCCTATCAGTCTCAGTTGCAGGAAGTATCTGTTTCCGAGCTGGAAATTCCCATTATCAGTTCTCTGCATTGCCCTAGAGTATTCACAAAAGTTCTGGCTCCAGTGGTGGCTTTCTTCAGGCTAAAAGGAATACAAATCTATCCTTACTTGGACGACTGTCTGATTCTGGCTCAAGAAAGCTTCTTCAGCATCTGGAATATGTGATAGCAGTGCTAAGATGCCTGGGGTATTCTGTGAGCGAAATAAAGTCCAGTCTAGTACCCTCTCAAGACATGTGCTTTCTGGGTGTGAGACTGAATACAGCAGCCCAGATGGCCTTTTAACCCCGGACAAACAAAAGAATCTTTCCCTTTACTTCCATCAACTATCTCTTCAGTCCGCTGACTGAACTGCAAGTCCTTCAAGCCCTTAGGGTTGTTTCATGCATCTATTCTTGGTGCTCCCATGCCCCAAACTGCATATAGAGAAGCTACAATGGTATCTAAAAATGTATGGACACAGCACTGCCAGGATTTGGAC
This sequence comes from Protopterus annectens, assembly GCF_019279795.1. NCBI lineage: Eukaryota > Metazoa > Chordata > Ceratodontiformes > Protopteridae > Protopterus > Protopterus annectens. The sequence continues at coordinate 1,590,041,296 of NC_056728.1, forward strand.
ACTGTCATTCCAATAATACCTTGCATTCAAAAGGAATTTTTGTGGTGGGCTCAGGAATGTCACCTAAACAAGGGACTCTCTGTGACCCGGCCAGATTCTAACGGCGCGACAGATGCCTCAGACATAGCTTGGGAGCTCATCTGAATGGAAAGTGGATACAAGACAAGTGGCCTGCCAGACTACAGCATCTACATATCAACATGAAGGAGATGTTAGCAGTCCAGTTTGCATTAATGGCTTTCAAGGAGTTACTTCTTCCAGGGCAGGTGTTGATTCTAACAGACAACACAACTGTCATGTGGTACATCAACAAAGGGGGAACACATTCTTATCCTCTATGCAGGCAAGCAATGATTTTGTGCAGCTTGCAGCTAACTCTTCAGGCAAGGTTTCTGCCAAGCAGATGTGTTAAGCAGGCAAATCATGGATCCCGTGGAAACTGGATCTTCATGTATTTGAAAATTGACAGTGTCATGGGGAACTCCAGACATAGATCTGTTCGCTTCTCCACTAAACCACCAGCTGCCAAAGTTTTGCAAAAGGTTTCATCACACAGCTTGGAAAGTGGATGCTCTTAGTTGGGAAAATCTTCATGTGTATGCCTTTCCACCTCTGCCTCTCCTCCCAAAGGTACTCTAAAGGTCAGACAAGACAAGCCAAGGATGATTTTGATAGCTCCAGATTGGCCTCGGCAACACTGGTACCCATTACTGAGGACTCGGTAAAGGAAGTCCCCATGGCCTTACCTTTAATTCCACACCTTTTGTCCCAGAGGGATGGTCATCTACTCAATGTCAAGCTTCACTCTCTTCATCTAACAGCCTGGCATATTCTGTTTTGAACCACAGCAGGTCTCAACTTCCTCAACAAGTTTTGAATGTGATTATGGGAGCCAGGAGACCTAGTAGTACAAAAAGTGTATGCAGAAAATGGAAGAGGATTTGGATGTTTCTCTGCTAATTTGAGTGTGGCTCTTCAATATCTTACTGAATTATTGGACAAAGGTTTGTCTTTCTCTTCCATTAAGATTCATGCTGCAGCAATTTCAGCTCACTATGATTGTGACCCACCATTGTTTTCTCATCCTTTGTTCAAGCAATTTCTTAGAGGCAAAGAATATAAGACCGAGCTCCTACTCCTGCTTGGGACCTCAATTTTGTGTTGGAGAAACTTACTCTACAACCTTTCTACTGCTGAATTAAAATACTTGTCATGGAAGACTGCTTTTTGTTGGCCATTACTTCTGCAAGAAGGGTTTCTAATCCTTCATTTATGCCTAAGGTGGTTTCTAGTGTGGCTTTAAACCAAACTATTCATTTGCCCACTTTTTATGCAGATCCCAAAATAGGAAAGATTTTGCACACTTTAGATGTACAAGGCAGTCTCAGCAGTTGTTTGTTTCTTTTGCTTTGAGTTCTCAGGGCAAGCCTGTGTCAAAACAAACCATATCTAAGTGGATTGGGTTTTGCATTGCATTCTGTTACTCCCATCATGGCAAGGAGATTCCAGCTGGGATTAGGCCTCATTCCACTAGGAGGCAGCTACTTGGAGTTCAGTAGCATTACCACCTTCCTCTCTATTCTAAATCCAGGGCTGGTTTTGCCACTGCTGTGCTGCAGGGCATTTTGGCAGCTCCTGCTTCATTATAGTTTAGCCATCCTCCCTTACCTCTGCTTTGGGATTCTACCCAAGTGTTAGGACTGCAGCAATGTGAGATGAAGAACATAGTACAGTTTTGTACCTACCATAAATGTAGATGTTCAAGATCCACATTGCTGCAGTCCCTCCTTCCCCTCTGTGTTTAGGGGTTGTGGGGTGGGGTTCTATTTTTGTAAATTTGTATATATTGTACATATATTAGGTATAGGAGTGTTTGGTGTTTTTTGGTTTTGGCCTTATCTTTTAGGGTCTTCTGACATCTGGGGCAAGAAAAGACTGAGGATATGACGTCGGTCATGCGCATTTGTACCCCTGATGTCAGACAAATTGGCCGACTTGGTATTCGGGCGACTGGACAGCGGACTACCCAAGTGTTAGGACTGCAGCAATGTGGATCTTCGAACATCTACATTTATGGTAGGTACAAAACTGTACTTTTCCTTCTTTGAATCTCCTCAACCAGATTCTTAGAGGCCCGACCGAACAGTGCCACGGCTAAGAAGGAAGCATCTAGCTGCTTGAGTTCATCCTAAACAGAGAACAACTGAGCCTTGCTTTCCTTTGTAGGCACACTACTATGCCTTCCATGTTGTTTTTGTTGTTGTTTGTCTTTCGGCTTTTCCCGTTTAGGGGTCGCCACAGCGGAACTCCGGTCCGCTAATGATTGGCAGTAGGTTTTTACGGTGCTGAGTTGCCAGCTCGACACCCAACATTCAACGAAGGCATGCCCATTCACTCATGTCTTTCGGAACGCCACTCGACCGCAGGGAGGACATGCAGACTCCACACAGAAGGCACTCCCCGCACTCCAGCCGAGAATCGAACAGAAGAACGTCTTGCTGTGAGGCAACAACGCTACCGCTGCACCACCACGGATAAAACTACTATGCCTTCCATACTAATATTATTACCAACACAATCAAAATGTTAGTGGGTCACACCAAACCCCACTATACAAAACATGGTTAGGATCTTTTCCAGATCCACATTGATCCCAGGTTCAGGAAAGCCTGTCAGTTTCTCCAAAGCTAGAACTACTGTGAAGTATTGGAAGCTGGACAGTCGAGTCAAATAGTTGAGGGGAATAAGCCCTAACATGACAGCACATTTTTGCCCATCCTGTTCAAAACCTTAAACTTGTGTGATAAACTGGAAAGCTGCTGTGACCTATGCTGATGCAAAGGGATCACATAAGAGACTGCCCATATGATGACTAGTCAGGATGTCACTGCACTCTGCAGGGGAATTGTAAAAAGGGTACCAGACATCTTAGAAGCAGAGAGTGCAAGCTATACATCCTTCCAGGATGCATAAATACCATAAATAAAAACAGGGTGTATGGGTGGGGTCCTAAATGTTCTCATTCTTCTTACCCAGATAATTTTTAAATGTGTTGATGAGAGGAACCAAAGGACAGTCCACAGTAGACATCTGCAGACTGAGTGCCCCCTCAAAGGAGAGGCCATATGCAATGGAGCTACAGGGAAGGAGATCCATTATCCCCATTAGTCTCAAAAGCAAAGATATTGTTTTCTTCTGTGAGTCACCTCACACTTAGATTTGAATGCAGTATTCAGTCAGAAGCTACATTTAAATCACTGACTTTGCCTAATGCTAGGTATAAATCTCATTGCACTCGTGTGACATACACAGGACACAAGCTAAAGTAAATGGGACAGATCTTGCTAAATGTTGACTACAGCGCTAGGAGTTCCAAATAGTGCCCTTGAAAAATCAGATAAAAAGACACCGAGTTGTATTGCTTGTCATACCTAAACAAGATGCTGTTTTGGAGAATTCTGTGGAAAATAAAACACATCAAATCTAGACAGCATTTGTGATACAAGGCACTAATCAAAAAAGTATAATTGCTATTGTGACTATATATGTAAAGAAATACTGAAGCAAGAATTACTTTTTTTTTCCATGTTGCTGAATATTCAGATGTTGATCTGTGAATTATTGCACTGCTTGTGATATGAGCTTATTGCTGTATACACTTTATTACAGAATAAGTGTATTTAAATGTCATCAATTTAAAAAAAAATGCAGTAAATGTGACTATGTAGCAGATGTGTATACATGCCATGCTAAGATCATCTGGTTAGTATGCCTGTGTCAGTGACATAGAGGGATACAGCCCTGACTATATAGCCTTGGCAACTTTAGTTCTATGATTTCATAGGAGTGGAGGTAGTCATGCTTACCTTTTTTTGAGGGGGGTGGTATTGGCGGGTCCCAGACAGTCCACTCACTGGTCTCTGACATTAACCTTGGCTATTGAGCAAATGTGTATCACGATGCAGGGGGCTATGCAGAGAAGGCATGGGCGTGGCCACTTAAGCAAGGGATGGAAGCCATTGTCACACAGGTAAAGGAACACACGTGCATAATATAGAAGGACATAAGTGGCCCTGGAGTGACGCAAGTGTTAACATCACCACCGGAGGCCAGTTTCGGAGTGGTGGTGCAAAGGTTGTCTGTGAAACCATGGTCTTGTAGATCTCCTTTAGGTGTCAATCCCCTGTCACCAGACTGTAAAGTGTTGGACAATCCATACCAGATTCACTGTGGTTTTTCCCTTCCTGTAATATAATCTGTCACATGTCTTATGGAATGCATTATTAGTGGACTAGACAGCACTTCCTGATTTCAGGAAAAGTAGATATCCATGGAGATTGTGCTTCACATAATTCATCTGGTGTTGTAGGCAATATTTCTTGCCCTGAGAATTGAGATTTGGGACTGGAGCTTGTCCTGCTTTTCTGAGGCAACCAGACCCATGATATGGTGTGTAGACAAGGATGGTGATGAACATTCGTAGCCCACGTGTAGGATTGTTATGCATTTTTGTAAAGGGGTCACAGATTGGACCATACTACAGTGACCAGCCACTCCTTTGGGATGCAAACAAGTGGGTGGACTCCTTGAGCTCCAGGTGTAGTCCTCTTCTGGAACTAAATATTCTGGTAGACTGATCAGCAGTGTGACACCCTAGAGACCAGTCTGTTTACCACCTAAAAGAATGTAGTTCTTCCCTTATGTTATCTTGTCTTGCAGGAATGGTATAGTTGATGATGGGTATATTGTCTGTCGTTTGGCAGGGAAGATTCTTGTACATCTTCCTCTATTCCTTCGATTCCATGCCTTGTGAGAAAAAAGGCCAAGTCTTGGCGTTGTTGCTCCTGATCTTCAGGAAAGGGTGTGGTTTGGGGTATCTGGTCCCTGGCAGTATGAAAACTGTGCCATTCCAGATCTAGAAAGTCTGTTAGCTTGGAAAACGACAACAAGCTTTTCATTTTGGCATAGCTGCTTTAGATTCATTGTTCCTGCTGTACCTCCTTACCAAAGGTGTTCAGATAAAAAGGCCATCAGTCATGGTGATGAGGTATCTCTTTACATTTCATTCAGTTAGCTTGGTAGTGGTATTTTCCAGGGACTGGGGTGTACAATCCCTGAAAAATTTAATTTCATTTTCACAAACTGAAATTCCATGAATTATACCTTTGATTGCCAAGTGCAGTTCTGGTCATGACACTTCCGGTCATCACAGTAATTCCATTAACTTTTTACTTTTTTGCATATAATCAGAATAAACAGAGTCTACATGCAGCACATTGAATAAAACAATATTAGTTTTTTGTTGTATGAAAATAGAAATAAAAAATTATAATCATGTCTACAATCTTAAACTTGTTTTATGTTCGAGGTATGGATGTGAAGAAAATCACCTTGAGGGCAGAGTGAAATGAATCACGAGGTGAATTTTGAAATTCGTGTCAAAAATATAAGTTGGTTATGATTGGACAGAGACTATCATAGCACTTAATAGTACATGGAGCTTTAGCTGCTCCAATGTGCTACTAGTTAACAGAGGCAAAAATATGGGAGCCTTGTGTTTTACAGCTTGGAAAGCTGTAATATACCTAGTGCTGCCAAACCGATACTGGCCAGAAGCTACTGTATCCTTGATCTTGTAAAAGAGTTGTAGTGCATATTTTTACAGAAGTGTGGCAGTCTACAGTTTTTTATAGCTTTTTAAAGCTCCTTTGGGTTCTCATCACTGTTCTGTGGTGGTTTGCACTAATTACTGTTATGCTTTAGCTCAAGACTAGGGCTTGACCGCATTGAGAGCTGCTTAAAAACACTTAGAGCCCTTCTTATGTCAGAAAGATGTTTAACATAGTGATCATTTTCTAAATTTAGAGTGTAATAGTAGTGGTCTGTGTACTAAAAGTCAATTGTGGTTAAAGTGTTATGGCTTAAAGTGCAGTATTCTTTAAAAATCTCATGTTTTTTCGATTACTTCAACCAGTTTCAGAAAATTTTAAGGTATTTTCCTAGTAAAGTGAATTGGACGATGTCCTGGCCCATCTCAGATAGCTGCAGTCTCTAGTCTCAATTATCTCATGCCCATTATGAATATTTGTAGCATTTCTGCAAGTCATAACTTTGTGGAGAACTGAATTATGTCCCAGTACTGTCTGGTTAAGCCAGTCGTAAAAGTGCTTCTTCAACTTTGCCTGTTTTTTGAGTAACCCTGATTCTTAAGACTTTGGCTGAGACTTGCTTCAACTTAATTTGTACTGGCTTGTTTGGTTTATGTAGTGCATCTTGGTGACATTGCCTGTTCACACTGGGTGCTTCAGCTGTAGAGGGAACCACACTTATTCTCTTACAAGGATCTGGTGTCCGTTAGAAGCAGCCCATGTGTCCCTAAATGTGCTACTAAAATTGTCCTTAAACTAGCCCATTCATTCCATGCTTTCTTTGAAGGAATGGAATACAGAGCGAGGGAGAGAGATGCTTTTTGTTTTCTTATTTAATCATATTCATAGATAAGTTAACATGCACAATCCACATTGCTGTTTCTGCACAAGTACTTAACTATGTTCATCATTTTTATTACTAAAATGTCTTTCTGTAGGTAATATCTTTCCAATTACACTGTCTACCTGTTGCAGCAAAGATGTCCGTTTTCATCTCTTGACTGCTCTATAAATTGCATTTGTTTATCATATCCTTTGTATGTTGGCCATGAACACAGTGTGTGTAGCAATCCCTTCAATCCCTTCCAATCTACTGTCTTTGTGCCTCTTGCTATTACTGTTTCTCTTTGCACAGTCATCCCAGACTTGTCCTTTTTTTCTTCACTGTGTTCCTTCCTCTGCTCAATTCCTGCTTTCTCTTGCATCTTACTCCTCCCCCCAAAGATTATTCTACTTGTGCTGTTCTAACAAATTCCATTTTATTTCTATGTAATGTGTATGTGCTCCTTCCCTTTTCTAATGATCCTACTTCCATTTCTTTTATCTCTTAATGATATTAAATACCGCAGTTGGAGTTGGTTTAGATTTTGATTTCCAATTTCTAGTCATCGCTTTTTGGCAGCCAATACTATTAAACTTAACAATGTTTTACTATGTCTAGGCAATTCATATCCTTTTTCCAGTTCAAAGCATTCACATCCTTCGTTACAGTCATTTGCTCCACCAAGATTTCTGACACCGTAGTCTGTAGAGAAGTTATAAAATCTACCAATTTATTATTGTATCTTTTGGCTTTTCGGTTAGGGGTCGCCACAGCGGAATGCCGGTCCGCTAATGATTGGCAGCAGATTTTTACATACAGAGTTGCCAGCCCTGACGTACAACCTTCAACGAAGGTACGCTCATTCACGCATGTCTCCAAACAGAAGACGCTCTGGCTGAAAATCGAACAGGACAACGTCTTACTGTGAGGCAACAACGCTACCGCAGCACCACCACTGCAGTGCACAAAATTACGCTCCTAAAAACATATTCCCAGTTACCTCTCATCTCCAGCATTAGCTTTCTGCCAGAGGAAAAATTTGTTTTAGCCTGCTTAGGTTACACAAATTCCTCTGCAAATACTTCCAATCAAAAGCCTAAACTTTCTGGACTTTGTTGCCTACTTGGGAGCCATAATATGTCCTTCCATTATTCCTTTGTACATTGATTTTCCAGTCTCTTTTCCCAAGCTGTTTTGATCTCCTCTGATTGATTCTTAGTTATCATGCAATATTTTATATGCCCTGCTAATTGACCCTTTTTAACAGCAGTTGTATTCTACACACAACTAAAACTCTGCCAGAGCTGGTCTTTCACTTAGGACACCCCTATCCCTTTCTCTTTGCCTGTACTCTGATATAAATCCCTGGTAGGGAGGTTAGTCTCTAACCTGCAGTCCAAACTTCTGCTTGGCCTTATCCCACTCTATTACCTTTCCCTCTCTGATTATTTGTTCTGGGTACATTGGTTCCTTTGTCAGTTTTTCTCCAGTAAATTTCAACCCCCTATTGCCTATTTTCCATACCCTATTTGTAGTCATCCCTACTGGCAAAATATCCTTTCTCTTTTCCCAATGGAGTGAATGACAGTTGTTTTAAAGAAAGAAAACATGTATATATAATGTATCATGCATGAAAAAATAGTAGTAGGGTTTGTTAATCATACTGATCACTGCTGCAGTAGCCTTGGGTTATATAGGTTATATCCTAAGGACATAACAGCTGGCTAGCTTCTGAAGCTTCAGGACACCTTCCACATGTCCATACTGTAAAGCAGCTTGAGCTGACAAGGTTGGGTACAAAGCCCTTCAGAGCCTTACTGCCGCCGAAGAGTATGCTCCTGAGGCTTTTGAGGATCGGCTGTCAGCTTGTGCTTTCCTTTGCTGGTCGGATAAGCTGCATTTGGGGAAAACCTTTCCATTTTCTTAATTTTGTTGATGTTTTATTCCTCTCCTCTTGAGGAATATTATTTTAAACTAGGAGTGTTTTGTTTTAACAGACTGTCTCAAGACTGTAAAATACAGAGCACTCTTTTTCCTGTCAGTTTCAAAGTAGCATAAAGTAACTGAAAAATAACTTGAAAAAATTTCTGCACAGAATTTTTTTTCTTTTTCTTTTGTGTGACTGGCATAGTACTTTAAAGTGCATTATGCTTTCTTTTTGCTGTGAAAAAAAAGTAACTTTTGTAGACTGGTAGTGTTTAATGGCAATTGCTGCTTGTTTTCCCCAGGAATGAGGTACCATTTTTGGCTTGTACACGGAAAAGACTACTGGTCATAGGGTGGTCCTTCTTCCAGCCACAAAAAGAAAAAATTAAGCATAACTTTTGCCACCACAGTAGCAATTTCCCCTCGGCCACATGTGACATTTCTTGTACCTCAGACCATTCATCTTTTATCCCGGATCAGCCTGGTGTATCACCTACAGCCACTATGGACGAGGAGTCCTCTCCATGAGCAAGGGAGAGTCGCTCTTTCCGGTTCAGGGAGAGGAACACAGAAGGTTTCCCTGTTGTGTCAGAATGCTGTGCCCAATCTGGGGAATGCAGCTGCTGCCACTAGTAACACGGCTGGCCTCATTTTTCCTGTCAAAAAGAAGCGGAAATCCAAGCACGTTATCTACTCCTCCTCACATTTCTTTGGATAGGAGTAGTTTAACTGGGTCTGGCTCAGGGTTTAATTCAGGATATTTATCCTTCTTGTAAAGTAGATGTTTATCGTGCTGCAGTCATTACACTCGGCCTGAGTTCCAAAGTCTTGGTCTGGCGTCTGTTGCTGTCGCCTCCTCCCTGACGTCAGTGCGACAGGGGTATAGAAGATGCAGCTGACGCCGTTTTCTTCAGTCTTTCTTGCCGCGCGGTGCCCGAAGCAAAAGCAGTTCGCACGTGCCGGTCGGCCGTCTCCTGAGATTTTCATTCCGAATCCAGATCCGAAGTCTTCTACAAAGCTAAGTACCCCGTTGGGGAAACTTTTTTTCTTGCCTCAGACCGATGTCAGTAAAAGTTAATAACTGTATTTCTTGTGGGCAGCAAATACCTCATTGTATCCCATGCCTAGGCCCTGACCACGACGTCACTGGTTGTCGGTTTTGTGCTAGGTTTAACAAGCGCACTATTAAACATCGGTTTGACTTTGCCCGACATTATTTTGGTAGAAATTTAAATTATACCATGCTGTCGGAACTTCCGACGACCAGAATACACAAAAAGCGCAAAGACAAGGATAGGCATCCGAGGCCCAAAACTGACGACGAAGCCTCTTCTAGGCCAGTCGCCGGTTCTCCGGTTTTCAGCGAGGCGCCTTCGCAGCCCCTGAGGACCGCTTCTGTAGAACCACAGGCCGCCTCTGACTCCCACGTGGAGATGGCTGGGCCTTCGGACACACAAGTTCTTCAGCCTACTGAGACTAACCTTTCAGAGGGATCCGGAGTAGCTGAGCAACCCACAGCTACAGAGGGTGTCTTCAGACCTACTCAGTTAAGCATTAAACCCTCAACTAAGTCTAAGCCTCCTTTAAAATCAAAGAAACAAATACAGCATTCTCCAGGACAGGCCTGCATGCCTAAGAAACAAATGCTCAAAATGGCCGAAGACCTAATCACTCTGATCAGGGGATCCCATCCCCCTCCTGATAAAAGGCCTAGACAGGATGCAGACTATGACTCATCCGACCAGGTGAACATCTCTTCTGATTCATCCTCAGAACTAGGATACTCTTTGCCCACCTTATGAAGATTCTGATGCTGAGGAATCAATTTCATCAGCCTCACCACCTGAGGACTACTCCTTTGGGGAAACCCTACATACTATTAGGGAGCATTTCCACTGGGAAGACCAGGATTACTCAGAATCCAAGAAAAGGCTCAGAGACTTCCTTTTATTACCTCAACACAGACCCCTTGCTATTCTGCCAGTGTTAGATATTGTGGATGATGTGTATACTGAATCCAGCTTAAATCCTGATTCCTTATCTCCAGCCCCTATTAAACCTGACAAATACTACAGAGTCTCTGACTCACATAAATTTCTGTATAAAAGCCCTGTAGCTGACCCTGAAACTATTTCTCAGGGACCCAAAGGAGTTAAGGCCTCATCAGCCAAGAATCCAGTTCCCTCTGACAGAGATTCCAGAGCATTAGACAGATGGGAAAGAAAGTATATAGGTCTGCAACTTTAGCAATGAGAGCCTTAAATTGCCAGTTTCACATGCTAAAATATCAGCAATTTTTACTGTCTCAGTTAAAACCAAAAATAAGTATATACGTCTGCAACTTTAGCAATGAGAGCCTTAAATTGCCAGTTTCACATGCTAAAATATCAGCAATTTTTACTGTCTCAGTTAAAACCAAAAATTCTTCCAGAATCAGATCCTCCTAATTTTAAAGAAATGCAGGATTTATTGCATGCAGCTGAACAAGTGGGAAAGCATACTATGCAATGTGGTTTTGATTCTCTAGAGGCCTCCTGCAGAGCAGCAGTTACAGGCTCTGTCATTAGAAGACATGCTTGGTTAAAAGAACATACGTTACCAGATCATGTTAAAGCAAAATTATTGGATGCACCTTTGCAGCAGGATGTGTTATTTGGAGTTAAGGCAGAAGAGGTATTAAAGAAAATGGAGGACAAGGCAAAATCTATGCAAACGGTGAAGGATTTCTTACATGTTCAGCCTCCTAGATTTAGCAGAAACTGGCCAACTAAGAATTGGTCCTTTCCAATTACAGACGGACCTCAAAGGGGAAGATACAGACGTCCAAGAGGTAGAGGTCAAACACAAGGTCCTTACAGGCCTCGACAATGGGTTGCATCAGGCCAGAAAGAAGGGGAAGACAGGCCCCAACCATATAAAAAGCATCTCCAATGACTTTCCACTACAGCTGCCAAACCAATCCTTCTTGGCAGCCCCCTTGGGAGGAAAACTGGCACTCTTCTACCACAATTGGCAAATGATCACCAAAGACAAATGGGCTCTCAACATTGTATTTCAAGGTTACAGGTTCCACTTTCACACTCTGCCAAGGTTAAAAGGAATGCCAAATCTGCCACCAAATCAATGGACAGAGGCTCAAAAACAAATTACAGCACTCATGGATATGAGAGCTATTCAAAATGTACCATCACAGGAGCAAGGACAAGGATTTTACTCAAGACTCTTTCTGGTACCCAGAAAGGATAAAGCCTGGAGGCCCATTCTGGATCTTTCATCACTTACCTGGATGTTCCGAAATTCAAAATGTTGACACTACAGCAGCTTCTTCCCATGCTGGGCAAGAAAGCTTGGCTCATGACTTTGGACCTCAAAGAGGCATACCTGTATGTCCCTATCAAACAAAACTGCAGAAGATACCTCGGATTCATAGCTGGTTCAATGCACTAACAATTCTTTGCACTGCCCTTTGGCTTATCTACTGTACCCAGGGTCTTCACAAAGTGCCTGGCACCAGTAATTGCATTTTGCAGACAGAAAGGAATTCAAATTCATCCGTATCTCGACGACTGCCTGATTCAAGCAGAGAGCAAGGACATTCTTCTAAAGCATCTGGCATTTGTAAAAAAGTTAAGTTGCCTGGGGTACACAGTAAACGAAAAGAAATCGAAACTAGTGCCCTCACAAGAGATTATATTCCTGGGTGCCAGCTTGAACACAACGGCCCAGATGGCTTATCTCACGCCAGACAAACAAGGACAACTGACTCAATACTTTCAATTGATGGCAACAAAGACCCAACTCCCTGCAAGAAAAATTCTGCAGGCATTGGGTTACATGGCATCCTGCATACTACTAATTCCATATGCCAGACTGCATATGAGGAAACTACAATGGTACCTAAAGAATGTATGGTCTCAACACTGTCAAAGTTTGGAAACAGTTATACCACTAACCCTTGCCTTCAACAGGAGTTTCAATGGTGGGCTCAAGCTCGTCACCTCAACAAGGGACAGCCTTTTACACAACCCACAGCCAGGCAAACACTGACAACAGATGCATCGGATTATGCCTGAGGAGCACACATGGCAGGCAAATGTATTCAGGGCACGTGGCCCACAGAACAAAGGCATCTTCACATCAATCAAAAAGAGATGCTAGCTGTACAAAATGCCCTTATAGCTTTCAAGGACTTGCTGCATCCAGGACAACTACTACTAAAGACAGACAACACCACAGTTATGTGGTAAATAAACAAGCAAGGGGGCACTCACTCCTACCCCCTATGCAGACAAGCCATGACCTTGCGGAACACAGCTCTAAACTATCAAGTTTATCTGCAAGCACAATTCCTGCCAGGAGAGAAAAACACACTGGCAGACGACTTAAGCAGAAACATCATGGATCCCCACAAATGGAAGTTGAATCCACAAATATTCAGAATGATAACACAGAAATGGTGGAGCCCGGACATAGATCTGTTTGCATCCCCAGTAAACTGCCAGCTACAAAAATTCTGCACAATGAGTTACCATCCACAAGCATGGAAAGTGGATGCCCTCTCATTCAGCTGGGAGAACCTACAAGTATACACTTTCCCACCACTACCTCTCCTGCCAAAGGTACTCATAAAAGCCAGGCAGGAAGAGCCAAAGATGATCCTGATTGCACCAGACTGGCCACACCAGCACTGGTACCCGGCCACACCAGCACTGGTACCCGATCTTAAGGAGCTTAGCACAAGAACCACCCTGGAGTTTGCCAAACAAATACTACACAGCCAGCTAAAGACCTTAAACCTAGCTGCATAGAAGATTCCTTAGTCAAGCAAGCAATGCCTCTCTCCAAAGTTGTTATGGATGTCATTCTGGCGGCCAGAAGGCCTAGTACCAGGAAAGCCTATTCAGATAAATGGAAGAGATTCTGTGCCTGGAACCAAGCTCACAGCCTTGACCCTCTTGTCCCAAACATTCCTCAGATACTGCAGTACTTAACTGAGATGCTGGACAAAGGCCTCTCCTTCTCATCCATCAAGATCCACGCCTCTGCCATCTCTGCTCATTACAACACGGATCCACCAATTTTCTCTAATCCTCTGTTAAAACAGTACCTCAGTGGGGCTAAAAACATAAGACCGCCCTGTAGAACACCTACTCCAACTTGGGACCTCAACTTTGTTTTGGCAAAGCTAACTTTACCTCCTTTTGAGCCAGACAGCAGAATTAAAATATATCTCTTGGAAAACTGCTCTGCTCCTGGCAATAACATCAGCACGAAGAGTTTCAGAATTACAGGCACTAATGGCAGTGGAACCTTTCCTCATTTTCCACCAGGACAGGGTGTCTTTAAGAACTAACCCTACTTTTATGCCAAAGGTGGTATCCAGTGTGGCTCTAAACCAAACTATTCACCTGCCAACGTTTTATCCTAAACCACAGAATAAAGGGGAGCGATACTGCACTCTTTGGACATTCACAGGCAGTTACGCTTCTACTTGGTCAAAACCAAAGCTTTCAGAAAATCTGAGAAATTATTGGTAGCATATGCTGCAGGAGCACAGGGAAAAGCCATTTCAAAACATCCTATTTCAAAATGGATAGGACATTGTATACGTGGCTGCTACACATACCATGGAAAACCTGTACCTAGCAGCATTAGATCTCACTCCACCAGGGCAACGGCCACTTCAACTGCCTACCTCAGGGGAGTACCTACCAAGGATATTTTGGAATCAGCAACTTGAGTTCTGTACATACCTTCACCAAGCATTACCATCTGCCTCTATACTCTAAATCCAGAGCTGGCTTCGCCACTGTAGTGCTGCAGGGCCTTATAGCCACTCCTAATGCCTTATAGAACCAGCCACCCTACCTCGGCTTTGGGATTCTACCCAAGTGTAATGACTGCAGCAGTGTAACACGATGAACATAGTACAGTTTTGTACCTACCATAAATGTAGATGTTAGAGTGTATACACTGCTGCAGTCCAGGTTACTCTCCCTCCTTCCCATCTTACTGGCTGGTACGTACCTATGTCCTCTACCCTTACTACCTATGGGGAGTATTTGCTGGTAGCTGTAAGTTGTTTTTTGCTTTTCTTATGTATATTTTATTAGCAATTGGAATTGCCTACCTATTTAGAGGCACCTGACATCTGGGGCAAGAAAAACTGAAGAAAATGGCGTCGGCTGCATCTTGTATACCCCTGTCGCACTGACGTCAGGGAGGAGGCGGCAGCAACTGACGCCGGACCATGACTTTGGAACTCAGGCCAACTGGGGAACTGCCTGACGGCAGGATAACCTAAGTGTAATGACTGCAGCAGTGTATACACTCGAACATCTACATTTATGGTAGGTACAAAACTGTATTTTTCTGGTAAAAGAAAGGGAGATTCCTCATTTCCTGAAGAGATTTAAGTTTCTGAATCAGAACAGGGAGGTGCTGAGATGGATACAGTTTTTATCCCCTCAGATTTCTGATTCAGACTTTGAGGAGAGCTCCGATGTTCTTCGTGTTTCACTGTTGCAGTCATTACATTTGGGTAATCTGCTGGCAGGTTGCCCTCAGTCAGCCTGATTGTAGTCTTGGGTCCTGCGTCGGTTGCTGTTCCTTCTTCCATGATGTCAGGTCGTCAGGGTTATAAAACATACAGCCGACATCATTACCTCTTTCTTTCTTGCCGTGCGGTGCCCGAAGCAGAAGCAGTTCGCAAGTGCCGGTCGGACGACTCCTGAAATTTTCATTTTCGAGTTTCAGAACCAAAGTCTTCAACTTAAAGCTAAGTACCCTGTTGGGTAAACTTTTTCTTGCTCCTTACCGATGTCAGTAAAAGTTAATAATTGCATTACTTGTGGGAAGCAAATACCTCATAAAGATTTTCATTTGTGCTGTATTCCTTGCCTAGGCCCTGACCATGACCTAACTTGCTGTCGGTTTTGTGCTTAATTTAATCAGCGCACTATCCGTCGTCGGTACATTTGTGCCTCTAAATATTTCGGTTCTTGGTTTAATTATCCAGAAATTACATCGGTTAGCCATCCAACTACTGGAATACCGAAAAAAAGCAAAGAAAAAGACAGAGACAGGCCATTGAGGTCCAAAACTGCTGACTATGCTTCTCCTAAGCCAGTTCGCCGGTACTCAGTGAGGTGCTTTCGCAGCCCCTGATACCCACTACTTCTGATTTGCAGGCCTCTACTGAGACCCATTCAGAGTCTGGTATGCCGTGAGATGCTTCACCTATGGAACCCGCGGATATCTCTACCTTGGATGGGTCCGGAGCCACTGTGCAGGCACCGGCTTCTGAGGGTGTATTCAGGCCTACAGACTTGCATATTAAACCGACTCCACCTTAAATACTAAGGCCTAAATCTCGATCTATTTCTAAAAAAAAACGACTCCCAGGCCACATGTTCAGGCCTCTATGCCTAAAAAACAAATTATCTAAATGACTGAAGATTTAATTACCCTAATTAGGGGTAGTCACCCCCCCCCCCTTCTAAGAGGCCTAGGGCTGAGCTTGACTATGAATCTTCTGAACAGGACTCTGTTTCTTCTGACTCCTCTAATTACCTGGATTTGTCCATACCTACTTATGAGGATTCTGATGCAGAAGATTCCATTCCCTCTGCTTCCCCTCCTGTGGACTTTTCTTTTGGGGAAACTTTGCATACATTAAGGGAGCATTTCCACTGGGAAAGTCAGGAATTTTCTGAATCCAAAAAGAGGCTTGGGGATTTCCTCCTTCCTCAGCATAGGCCTTTGGCTATACCTCCTGTACTAGACATTGTTGATGTGTTTTCGGAATCCATTATGGCCCTGATTCCCTGCCTCCGGCTCCTAGTAAACCAGACAGATACTACAGGGTTCCTAAGTCCCACAAGTTCATTTTCAAAAATCCTGTTGCGGACCCAGAAACCATTTCTCTGGGGCCCAAGGGCATTAAGGCTTCTACTGCTAAAAATCTTACCCCTTCTGATGGAGACTTCAGGGCACTGGATAGATGGAGTAAAAAGGATGTTCTTCATCTCACATTGCTGCAGTCCTTACATATGGGTAGTCCGCTGTCCTCGGTTGGCCCGAATACCAAAGTATTAGGCTGACGTCGGTCAAGGCGCTTAAAACTGACATCAGGACGTCAGGGTACAAAAGCGCATGACCGACGTCACATCCTCAGTCTTTTTTGCCGCATGGTCCGATGCAGAAGCAGCGTTGCAAGTGCCGTTCGGCGTTCTGAAATTTTTCGAGTTTGGAGTTTCAGACCGAATCCAAGTTGGCTAAGTACCCCGTTGGGGAATATTTTGGTTTTTTCTTGCCTCAGTGTATTACCGGATGTCAGAAAAAGTGAATAATTGTATTTCTTGTGGGAAACAGATACCGCATAGGGATTATCATTCTTTGTGCATTCCTTGTTTGGGGCCTGAGCACGACGTAGTCAGGTGTCGCTTTTGTGCTAGGTTTAATAAGCGCACTATTAAGCGAAGGTTAGATTGTGCTAGGCTGGTCTTCGGGAAGCGGTGCAATTATAACATGCCGTCAGATACTCCGCCCGCTTCCACGAAGAAGCGCAAAGACAAAGCGGTTAAACCCAGGCAAGATGAGTCGTCCGTTCCGGACGCCGGTTCTTTAGAGGCTTGGGCTTCAATGGAACCGGTGGTTCCGATGGAGGCTTCTCTGGAGTCTCAGGGGGAGACTTTGATTTTGCAGGATGTGGCCTCTCAAGAGGCAGGCCAGGCTGAAGGGGCTTCTCAGGTTTCTGTACTCCCCTCCCTTCCCAGGGTGGTTAGGCCCTCTCCTTCTGTTTCCAAGGCTTCTTCCAGAGCTAGGCCAGGTTTAGCTTCTGTTGGTGTCACTCCTAGTTCAGCAGGGTCTGTGCCTAAGAAGCACATGCTTAAAATGGCAGAAGATTTGATTACTCTGATTAGAGGTTCTATGCCCCCTCCTGATAAGAGGCCTAGGGTGGAGCCAGAGTTGGAAAGTTTTGAACAGGCTTCGGATGATTCAGAGTCTTCAGCTGAAGACTTGCAGGAGTACACTCCTTATTCTGATTCTGATGCTGAAGATTCCACTCCTTCTGCTTCTCCTCCAGAGGATTTTTCTTTTTCAGAGACACTTCATTCTATGAGGGAACATTTTAAGTGGGAAGGTCAGGACTTCTCTGATTCACGGAAAAGGCTTAGGGAATTTTTGTTTTTACCTCAACATAGGCCCTTAGCTATACCTCCTGTTCTGGATGTTGTGCAAGATGTATTTTCAGAGGCTTCACTTAATCCTGATTCTCTGCCTCCTGCGCCTGTTAAACCAGATAGGTATTACAGGGTGCCTGAGGCACATAAATAAGAGTCCTAGGGCGGACCCAGAAACTATTAGCCAGGGACCTAAGGGTGTCAGGGCCTCTGTTGTAAAGAATCCGGTTCCTCTAGATAAAGAGGCCAGAGCTTTGGATAGATGGGGAAAGAAGGTCTATACATCTTCTACCTTAGCAATGAGGGCTTTGAATTGCCAGTTTCATATGTTGAAATATCAGAATTTTCTTCTTTCTCAATTGAAATCTAAGGTGGATGCTCTGGCAGAAGGCATTGAGTGTAAAGAATTACAAGATTTGGTGCATGTCTCTGAACAGGTGGGTAAGCATTCTTTACAGTGTGGTTTTGATGCTTTGCAGGCCTCTTCTAGGGTGGCTGCCACTGGTTCAGTTCTTCGCAGGCACGCCTGGCTTAAGGATCAGAATTTATCTGACCATGTTAAGACAAGGATTTTGGATGCTCCTTTGCAGTCTGAAGTGTTGTTTGGTCCACCTGTGGAGTCAGTCTTGAAGAAAATGGAAGACAAGGCTAAGTCTATGCAGACTGTTAAAGATTTTTTGCAAGTTCAGCCTCCAAGTTTAGTAGAAATTGGCCTGCTAAGGGGTGGACGTATCCTTCTTCTGATTCTCAGTCTAGGGGTAGATCTAGACGTGGTAGGGGCAGAGCTCAGAGTTCCTTCAGACCTAGAACATGGAGTTCACCTGCACAATCTTCGAGTGAGGGCAGGGGCCAGTCCTTTCGTAAACAGGCCCAATGACCTACTGTTTCAGCTCCCAGATCCTTCTTGCCTGGCAGCACCTTTGGGAGGACGGTTGGCACTCTTCAAGGAAAATTGGATTTTAATTACCCAGGACAAATGGGTGTTGGATATCATACACCAAGGTTACAAGTTTTATTTCCATACCTTGCCTCCTTTCAAAGGCATGCCAGACGTTCCTCCTCAGCAAAGACTAGAGGCTCACAAACAGATTTCTCTACTACTTCAAATAGGAGCTATACAACCGGGCCCTCTGCCAGAAGTGGGCCTAGGATTTTATTCTCGCCTGTTTCTAGTACCGAAGAAAGGGAACATGTGGAGACCAATTTTGGATTTATCTATCCTCAACACATATCTGGACATTCCCAAGTTCAAAATGTTGACGTTACAACAGCTTTTACCTCTGCTGGGCAAAGATCACTGGATGGTGACTCTGGATCTCAAGGAGGCTTACCTTCATGTTCCTATCAGGCCCAGTTGCAGGAAGTATCTGCGTTTGGCTGGGACTTTTCATTATCAGTTCTCTGCATTGCCCTTTGGCTTATCTACTGCCCAGAGTGTTCACAAAGGTTCTGGCTCCAGTGATAGCTTTCTTCAGGCTAAGAGGAATACAAATCTATCCTTATTTGGACGATTGCCTGATTCTGGCTCAAGGAAAGGACGAACTTCTTCATCATTTACAGTATGTGATGGCAGTGTTAAGATGCCTAGGGTATTCTGTGAACGAAATAAAGTCCAGTCTAGTACCCTCTCAGGACATGTGCTTTCTGGGTGTGAGACTGAATACAGCATCCCAGATGGCCTTTTTGACCCCGGACAAACAAAAGAATCTTTCTCTTTATTTCCATCAATTGTCTCGTCAGTCCAGGCTGACTGCAAGGACAGTCCTTAAAGCCTTGGGGTTCATGGCATCTTGTATTCTGGTACTTCCCAATGCCAAACTGCATATGAGGAAGCTACAATGGTATCTCAAAATGTATGGACTAACACTGCCAAGATATGGACACTGTCATTCAGATAATACCTTGCATTCAAAAGGAATTTTTGTGGTGGGCTCAGGAATGTCACCTAAACAAGGGACTCTCTGTGACCTGACCAGAGGCAAGTCAGATTCTAACGACAGATGCCTCAGACAAAGCTTGGGAGCTCATCTAAATGGAAAATGGGTACAAGACACGTGGCCTGCCAGACTTCAACATTTACATATCAACTTGAAGGAGATGTTAGCAGTCCAATTTGCATTGATAGCTTTCAAGGATTTACTTCTTCCAGGGCAGGTGTTGATTCAAACAGACAACACAACTGTCATGTGGTACATCAACAAGCAAGGGGGGACACATTCTTACCCTCTATGCAGACAAGCAATGATTTTGTGGGAGACTTCTCTCAGTTTGCAGCTAAATCTTCAGGCAAGGTTTCTGCCAGGAGCACAGAACTCCTTAGCAGATGTGTTGAGCAGACAAATCAGGGATCCCCACGAGTGGAAATTGGATCCTCATGTATTTCAAAAATTTACAGTGTTATGGGGAACTCCAGACATAGATCTGTTCGCTTCTCCACTAAATTACCAGTTGCCAAAGTTTTGCACAAAAAGGTTTCATCCCACAGCTTGGAAAGTGGATGCTCTCTCATTCAATTGGAGCAATCTTCACGTGTATGCCTTTCCACCACTGCCTCTCCTCCCAAAGGTACTCCTGAAGGTCAGACAGGACAAGCCAACCATGATTTTAATAGCTCCGGATTGGCCTCGACAGCACTGGTACCCATTACTGAGAAGTCTGGCAGGAGCCTCCATGGCCTTTGCCTTGATTCCACACCTGCTGTCTCAGGAGAACAGTCACCTACTCAATGTCAAACTTCAGTCTCTGCATCTAACAGCCTGGCATATTCTGTTTTAAACCCTGAAGGGTCTCAGCTTCCACAACAAGTTTTGAATGTTATTTTGGAGGCCAGAAGGCCTAGTACAAGGAAAGTTTACGCAGATAAATGGAGGAGATTTTTAATTTGGAGTACAGCAAAGGACTTTGATGTTTCTAAACCTAATTTAAGTGTTGCTCTTCAATACCTTACTGAGTTATTGGACAAAGGTTTGTCCTTCTCTATAAAGGTTCATGCTGCAGCAATTTCTGCTCACTATGACTGTGACCCACCTTAATTTTCTCATCCTTTGTTTAAGCAATTCCTTAGAGGGGCAAAGAATATAAGACCCCCACATAGAGCTCCTACTCCTGCTTGGGATCTCAATTTTGTGTTGGAGAAACTCACTCTACAACCTTTTGAGCCTGCAGCTACTGCCGAGTTGAAATATTTATCATGGAAGACTGCTTTTTTGTTGGCCATTACCTCTGCGAGAAGGGTTTCTGAATTACAGGCCCTTATGGCGGTTGAGCCTTTCTTAATTTTCCACAAGGATAGGGTATCTTTGCGTACTAATCCTTCCTTTATGCCTAAAGTGGTTTCTAGTGTGGCTTTAAACCAAACTATTCATTTGCCTACTTTTTATGCAAACCCCAAAATAAAGGGGAAAAGATTTTGCACACTTTGGATATACACAGACAGTTGCGATATTATTTGAGCAGAACTAAAGGGTTCAGGCAGTCTCAGCAGTTATTTGTTTCATTTGCTTTGGGTTCTCAGGGCAAACCTGTTTCAAAACAAACTATTTCTAAGTGGATTGGTTTTTGTATTGCTTTCTGTTATTCCCATCATGGTAAGGAGATTCCAGCTGGGATTAGGCCTCATTCCACTAGGGCTACTGCCACTTCTACAGCTTTTTAAGGGGTGGCTACTAAAGATATTTTGGAGGCAGCTACTTGGAGTTCAGTGCATACTTTCTCTAAGCATTACCACCTTCCACTTTACTCTAAATCTAGGGCTGGATTTGCCACTGCAATTTTACAGGGCATTTTGGCAGCTCCTAATGCTTTATAGTTTTGCCATCCTCCCTTACCTCTGCTTTGGGATTCTACCCATATGTAAGGACTGCAGCAATGTGAGATGAAGAACATAGTACAGTTTTGTACCTACCATAAATGTAGATGTTCGAAGATCCACATTGCTGCAGTCCAATTTTCCCTCCCTCCTTCCCCTCTGTAGTTTGAGGTGGTTGTGTGGTTTGGGTTGTAAATATTGTAAATATGGTTAGTGCAGGGGTGGTTGGTTGTTCTTTGCTGTTTTTTGGCTTTGGCCTTTCTTTTTAGGGCTTTCTGACATCTGGGGCAAGAAAAGACTGAGGATGTGACGTCAGTCATGCGCTTTTGTACCCTGACGTCCTGATGTCAGTTTTAAGCGCCTTGACCGACGTCAGCCTAATACTTTGGTATTCGGGCCGACCGAGGACAGCGGACTACCCATATGTAAGGACTGCAGCAATGTGGATCTTCGAACATCTACATTTATGGTAGGTACAAAACTGTACTTTTATACTTCTGCAGCCTTGGCAATCAGGGCTTTAAACTGTCAATTTCATATGCTAAAATATCAACAGCATATTATGGGACTGCTTAAACAGAAAATGATGTTGATTTCTGACTGTGTGGAAAATAAAGATTTACAGGATTTATTGCATTCAGCTGAACAAGTTGGAAAACATACTTTGCAATGTGGTTTTGATTCTTTAGAAGCCTCTTGCAGGGCTGCTGTTGCTTGGTCTATGCTTAGAAGGCATGCTTGGCTTAAGGAGCAATCTCTGCCTGATCATGCAAAAGCAAAATTGTTGGATGCTCCCTTGCATCAGGACCATCTGTTTGGCAATAAGGCTGAAGAAGTTCTAAAAAAGATGGAAGATAAAAGCTAAATCTCTGCAAACTGTGAAAGATTTCTTACAAGTGCAACCTCCAAGGTTTAGTAAGCACTGACTAACTAAGAACTGGTCCTTTCCAGCTTCTTCCAGGCCCACTCAAGCCAAACCCAGACACACCAAAAGCATCAGGTTTCAGATCCAAGGGACTCTCAGAAGTAAGCAATGGGGTGCTTCAACTTCCAAATCCGGAAATAACAAGACACCACCCTATGGTAAACAGTCTCAATGACTTTCCTTTAAAATTACCAAGCACTTAACCTCTCAGCCACCCCTTTGGGGGGAAAAATTGCTCTTCATGCAAAAAACTGGCAACTCATAACCCAGGACAAATGGGTTTTAAATATTGTGTCCCAGGGATACAGATTTAATTTCCACACATTCCCAACTCCAAACGGGTGGCCAGACCTGCCCCCAAATCAGTGGGCAGAGGCTCAGAAACAAGTAATTTCCCTCTTAAACATGGGAGCTATTCAACCAGTACCAGAAGAGGAAAAGGGACAAGGTTTCTATTCCAGAATTTTCCTGGTACCCAGAAAAGACAAATCATGGCGTCTAATTCTGGACCTGTCTACGCTAAACACCTTTCTGGATGTTACAAAATTCAAGATGTTGACTCTTCACCAGTTACTTCCTATGCTAGGCAATGATGCCTGGTTGGCAACTCTAGACTTAAGCTTACCTGCATATCCCAATCAGGGAATCTTGCAGAAGATACCTACGTTTCAAAGCAGGCTACTTGCATTATCAGTTCTCTGCACTGCCCTTTGGCTTGTCTACTGCACCCAGGGTATTCACAAAGTGCCTGGCTCCAGTAATTGCATTTTGCAGGCAAAGAAATATTCAAATATATCCATACCTGGACGATTGTCTAATTCAGACAGAACACCAGGCCATACTTATAAAACATCTGGCGTTTGTAAAAAGATTTCTAACTTGTCTAGGGTACACCATAAACAAAAAGAAATCACAACTGGTACCCTCTCAAAAAATTACATTCCTGGGTGCAAGCTTTCTCAATTTGTTACTTTTAAAATCTGTAACTGTTGCAAATTGTTTGTGTAGGCTGTGATAGCCGATTTATAGCATTTATAAGTGTTTACTGTATCTGTTTCTGCTTGTTTTCTGAAAAAAAACCCCCAAAAAAAATATCTCTTGTTTTCCCGCCTTACTAAGCTAGAATAGTCCAGTTTCAGAGCTTGCTGATCCCTGGGCTTTGTTTGCAGTTCCTGTTACTGAATCTTTACCCAATTTGGAACAGAGGAAGTTCCCTTGCTTACCAGTGGGAGTGGGAAGCATTGAGCTGCCTGTTGGTCCAGTTTTGTGAGGTTTCAGCCAGCAACTTGTAGTTTATTGGTCGTTTTGGGCCAGTTCCTAGCTTCTTTCAGCCCCCTGATATAGGAGTTGCTACCGTTGCACACTAGGGCAGCGCCGGTTAAGCAGATTTAAACTATTTGGGCTACCTACCTAAATTCCACTCTTCAAATTTTCCCTTAAAGCTACCTTCCTCGAACTATACTACTGATCTAATCAGCGTATACTATAACTAAAAAGATCATCTCTACTTGACTCCAAGTAGACTATTCTCTATCTGTTAAGCCTAGCACTTGCTCCTACAGTACTTATTACCTTGATACGGTGCTCTTGTCATAGATAGTACCCCAAAAAGGCAAACCCCCATTTCTCGGTCATCCACGTCCCCCGGAATCTTCTTTAAAGTTTTTTTTTGTCTATTCCTTCTAGCATGTCGAAGGATCAGTTGCTAGTGTCCTCTCCTGCTCAGCTGGTGAACCTGGGAATATTGAGGCAATGTTACAATTGCCTCATGTACACAGACAACCCTCTCCTCCTCCCACAAAACACAAATACATGCGAGAGATGCAACTATACAGCCAAACTGGAGGCTGAGCTCTCTCAACATAGGACTGGCAAGACCAGTCAGGAGGAGAAGGTTACCACACACACTATAGACCCAGTCTCACATAGTACCATCACAACCTCAAATCATACACATAAACACACAAAGACATACTCGGAGGCTCTGATCAAAATCTACCAAAACAGCAGAGGCCACCAAAGCAGACACCCAAACAACCACCACCTCAGAACACATCACCTGCAACACATAGACCTCACAGTCAGAGTGTCAAACAGTCACAGCCCTTAAGGCCAAGCAAAATGCCAGACACACTAGTCATTGGTGACTCCATAGTCAGACACACTGACGTCCCGCTCACCAGACTGAGTAAGGAGAAGGTCACAGTAAGCTGCCTGTCGGGCGCTAGAATCCGCCACATAACGCAAGCACTCAGGTCTCTCAACAGCAGGTACAAATACGACTCAGTCATTGTCCACGCTGGTGTAAACGACCTGAGACGCACTCCTTGGACTACATGAAAAGAGACATCGAGGAGCTCTCTGATTATGTAGCCCAGGCAGGTATGACCCTGACCTTGAGCAGTATCCTACCTTCACCAAGAATGATGCCACAATACAGAGATAAGATGATCAGCTTTAACAATTGGCTTAAACACTGGTGTCATTCAAAGGGGATCCAGTGTCTGTCTGCCTGGGATGACATGTTGGACAAGCCACGCTCGGCTTGCACCTGTCACCCCTGGGATTCGGATATTGGCAAAGGCTCTTGCCACCCCATAGTGCCTTTTTAGGCAAGGCTCAAATTCTAAACCTACCACCCTAGAACACAAAAAGGAAATAAACTAAGGGTAATGCTGCTCAATGCCAGAAGTCTGAATCTCAAAATGCACGACTGAGGCCCTTCTCAGTATGGAGAACATCGATGTCTGTGCTGTGACAGAAACCTGGTTCAAGGCTCCTGAGAGCACCCCAGCACTATCAGGTTTTACCTCATATCATGCTCCGCCCCAAAATCCGGACAATACCAAGAAAGGAGGGGTGTATCCATATTCATCAAGGACTCCCACACCTCAAGACTGGTTGCAACGCGATGCATCGGAGACCATCCAGGTGCAATTAACCATAGGCAAGACTGCTCTGCAAATTGTAGCATGTTACAGGCCACCCTCACAAACTCAGGAACCTCACATGGCCTTCCTGAAAACACTAGAGGGATAAATGTATCACCAAACACCATCATACTAGGTGACTTCAACTACCCTAATATAGACTGGGAACACTACTCAAGCCCAAACACCCTAGCCCAAAAGTTCCTGGAATTCATAAACTCAAATGCCATGGAACAACTAGTTACCATCCCCACAAGAGGAGATAACATACTTGACCTCATCATCACGAACATGGGAGCACAATGTTCAACACCGGAAGTATACCCTCACTGGTGAGATCAGATCACAAACTAATCTCGCTGGAGGTCCTCATCCCACCCCCACCTGAAATAAAAAAGACCATAGTAAAGAACTTCTCGAAAGCAGACTTCACACTTCTAAAGACTAGTGTGGTCTCCTTTAAGGCCCGATGGAAAACAGTACACATGCCGCTGAATCACTTACAAATGCCTTCTACCAGCACCTGCAGGACTGCATGGATAAGGCAATCCCAAGCAAAACAAAGACTCTCTGTACCAAAGGCAAGCGTCCAGTCTGGTGGACCCCAGCCATAAACAAACTCTACAACAAAAGGAGGAAGCTACTACAAGATAGAGCAAAATCCTTAAAAGGTAAGACACCCTTGATCACTATAAGTAAAAACTAAGAGCTCTCATAAAATCATCCAAAGCAAATTTTGAGAGAAAAATAGCTAAAGACTCAAAAGACAATCATAAGGCCTTCTTTAGCTATGTTAGAAACCTGGGAGGAAACTCCCAGATATGCTCAGAACTAGTTCAAAGCGATGTGAAGATTACTGATCCTACGACATTGCCAACATACTGGCTGACAGGTTCAGTGCAAACTTCTCCCCAAAAGGAGAGATATCTATACCAAATGATTGCAGCCCCAAACATCTCCAACTTCCAAGTGAGAACTGCTCTCTCCAAAGGAAAAAACACAGCATCCATGGGACCTGATGGTGTCCCCGGCTGTGTGCTCCACGAACTCAATGAGGAGTTAAACCCACAGCTAGGACAGCTGTTTAATCAGAGCCTTACCTCTGGATACGCACCCAGGAGTGGCGCACTGCAACTGTGGTCCCACTTCACAAAGGCGGTGCCTCCACCGACCCTGGAAATTACCGCCCATTAGCTTGACAAGCCTTATCTGCAAAGCCATGGAGAGGATCATAATGGACCTCATAAATAAAGACATAGGGAATTTGCAGACTTTGGATCCAACCCAGTTTGGCTTTGTCAAAGGCAGATCATGCCTTTTAAACTTGGTTGACTTTTTCAAACAGTCACCAAAGCCATTGATGAGGAAAGGCAGTCCATACAGCCTACCTCGATCTGGCGAAGGCCTTCGATACAATACCCCACTCGGGTATCATTGAAAAACTCATCAGCTTAAATATTAACCCATACATCACAAGATGGGTTGCAAACTGGCTGAGTGACAGAACCCACAGGGTCAGAGTTGCTGGCGCCATGTCAGACTCAAAGCCTGTCACTAGTGGTGTCCCACAGGGCTCAGTCCTAGGCCCACTCTTGTTTGGCATCTACTTCTCCAGTACAAGCAAACACAGGAGGGTTATGGCTGACAAAGTTTGCAGATGACTGCAAACTGGCCATAGTAGAAAACACATCTGACACAGATATTCTTCAGAAGGGTCTCACAGAAACGGATAACTGGTGCCAGAGCCATGGCCTAAAGTTAAATGCCAAAAATGCATAGTCATACCCTTCGGGAAAAACAAGGTTACCCTAGCTACCAAATAGGTGGCAATCCACTGAGCACAGAAGAAGTTATCAGGGACCTGGGGACCCAGGTTGATAGTAGTCTGTCATTCGACACCCATGTAGCTAAAGTAGTTAGGAAGACCTTCTACATTGCCCACCTTATCATGAAGGGATTCTCATCTAGATCAAGGGAGGTCATTGTCTCCCTCTACTCATCACTCATCAGACCAATGATTGAGTACAATGCCCCATTCGAATGTATCTGACCCGACACTTGCAGCAGCTGGAGAGGCCACAAAAGTTCCTCACCAAAAGGATAAAGGGTCTCAAAATCTGTCCTATGCTGCGACTGAAAGAACTCCAGCTCTATTCAGTCGCCATCGCTTGCTCAGAGGTGACCTTTGCCTAACATACAAGGCCATGTCAAACCCAGATTTGATGAATATGCTTCACCTCAAAAATCTAGATCCATCAGAGCCACAAGGGCGGAGACTTAAACCTCGACACGGCTATTAATAGGACGTGCTGGAGGGATAGATTCATCACCCAAAGACTCCCTATGCTGTGGAACAAAATCCCGGTATATGTGAGGCAGAGCACCTCGCTGGCCTTGTTCAAGAGAAATCTTGACCAATGGATGGGAGATCGCAGATATACCCCAGGGATTACCTCAGTGTCACTGCTCGACAGAGGCACAGCAAAATAATGGGTATAGTTCCCCATACTAAAGGGGTGGAAACTATGGGCTAGGCTTGTAAATGCCCTTGGGCAGATAGCCTAGTATGAACCTATGAACCTATGAATACAGCTGCCCAGATGGCTTTCCTCACGCCAGAAAAGCAAATTCATTTGGTGACTGACTTCAAACAGGTGACCACAAAAACCCTGCTATCTACAAGACAAATACTGCAAGCCTTGGGGTTCATGGCCTCCTGCATTCTTCTAATTCCATATGCAAGACTGCATATGAGGAAACTTCAGTGGTACTTAAAAAGTTTATGGAGTCAACATTGTCACAGCCTGAAAACAATGATTCCTATCATACCTTGCCTGCGCCTAGAATTCCTATGGTGGGCAGAGGCCTGCCACCAAAACAAGGGAATGCCATTCACACCACTCCCTGCCGCCCAAACCCTAACTACAGATGCATCAGACTATGCATGGGGCACTCATCTGGCAGGGAAGTGCATTCAGGGCAAATGGAGCCCAAATCAAATGCACCTACATATCAATCAAAAAAAAAATGCTAGCTGTACAGAATGCTGTGACAGCCTTCAAGGGCTACCTTCTTCCAGGACAACTAATGGTAAAGACGGACAACACCACGGTTATGTGGTACATTAACAAGCAGGGGGGTACACATTCCTACCCCCTCTGCAGACTAGCCATGGTGTTGTGGAACATGGCCTTGAGCTACCAAGTACAACTACAAGCTCAGTTCCTGCCAGGAAAGCTGAATATTCAGGCAGACGACCTAAGCAGAAATCTCATGGACCCACACGAATGGAAACCGGAACCACAGATTTTCAACATGTTGACAAGCAAATGGGAGAGCCCAGACATAGATCTATTTGCCTCCCTCCAGAACTACCAGTTGGACAAGTTTTGCACAAGAACTCCTCACAAAAAAGCCTGGAAAGTGGATGCTCTGTCACCTATCGGTCTACGTCTTTCCCCCTCTGCCTCTGCTCTCCAAAGTTCTGCTAAAAGTCAAACAGGACAAACCAAAAATGATTTTGATTGCTCCAGACTGGCCACTCCAACACTGGTACCAACTCCTGTGCAGTGTGTCTGTAATATCCCCATGGCATCTGCCTCGGACACCTTCCTTGCTGTCTCAGCAGGAGAACCAGATTCTGCACCCTCAGCTCCATACATTGAACCTTGCAGCTTGGCTAATCACTTAACTTCACCCTTACCATCCCTCAGCAAACCTGTGATGGATGTCATCTTGGAGGCGGGAAGACCTAGTACTAGAAAATCTTATGCTGACAAATGGAAAAGATTCTGTGTTTGGAATCAATCTCAAGGAATGAGCACAGCAGCGCCCAGTTTACCTCAGATTTTACAATATTTAACTGAGATGCTTCACAAGGGCCTGTCTTTTTCCTCCATTAAAATCCATGCCTCAGCCATTTCAGCTCATTATAACACAGAACCTCCCCTCTTCTCTCATCCTCTGCTCAAGCAGTACCTCAGAGGGACCAAGAACTTGAGACCACCCAGGAGAGCTCCAACCTATGCCTGGGACCTTAACTTTGTATTGGAGAAACTCACTCTGCCTCCTTTCGAGCCAGCTGCTACTGCAGACTTAAAATTTCTTTCTTGGAAAACAGCCTTCCTTCTGGCAATTACTTCAGCTAAAAGGATATCTGAGTTACAGGCCCTTATGGCAGTGGAGCCTTTCATCATTTTTCATGCGGACAGGGTGTCACTCGGGACCAATCCATCCTTCATGCCCAAGGTGGTATCCAGTGTGGCTCTTAATCAGTCCATTCATTTGCTAACTTTCTTTCCCAATCCACAGAACAAAGGGGAACTGATTCTGCATTCATTGGATGTGCACAGACAACTGAGATTTTACTTGGACTGAACTAATACTCTAAGAAAATCTCAACAACTGCTGGTAGCATTTGCTGCAGGGGCAGAGGGAAAGGCTATTTCAAAACAAACCATTTCTAAATGGATAAGTCATTGCATTCATTTCTGCTACAAGCATCATGGAAAGCCTATCCCCCAGGGGATCAGATCTCATTCCACCAGGGCTGCATCTACTTCTACAGCCTTTCTCAGAGGTGTTCCCACCAGGGATATTCTAGAAGCTGCTAACTGGAGTTCAGTTCATACTTACCAAGCATTATCATTTACCAATTTTCTCTAAATCCAGAGCTGGTTTTGCCACTGCTGTCTTGCAGGGCCTTATAGCTGGTCCTAATGCTGTATAAATCCATTCTCCCAACCATGGCTTTGGGAATCTACCCAAATGTAATGACTGCAACAGTGAAACACGAAGAACATAGTACAGTTGTGTACACTTACCATAAATGTAGATGTTCGAGTGTATTCACTGTTGCAGTCCTGGTTACCCTCCCTCCAGCCCCCTGTTTTTTCTCTGACTATACCTCTACTTTCTGTTCCTATGCTTAAAAGCCTTTTTGGTGTATTTGCTTTTGATTGGAGGTATATTGCTGTAATTTAAGATTATATTTTGCTCCCCATTCGGGGGGCACCTGACATCTGGGATAAGAAAAACTGAGGTAATAATGTCGGCTGCATGTTTTATATCCCTGACGACCTGACGTCATGGAAGAAGGGACAGCAACCGACGCAGGACCCAAGGTTTTGTTAATCAGGCCGACTGAGGGCAACCTGCCAGCAGATTACCCAAATATAATGACTGCAACAGTGAATACACTCGAATATCTACATTTATGGTAAGTGTACACAACTGTACTTTTCTGATTTCTCCCTGTGTAGATTTCAGTTTCTCTGAAACTATTGCTCGAATGTGTCAGTGTTTTTAGTGGGAGAACACTGAGGTTTCTCAGTCAGTCGGAAAATACTATGAATTGTTACAGAATGTTTTTTTCTGAACCTGTATCCTTTTGTCATCCTCTTGCAGTTTTAGAGGATGTGTGTGTTACTGTCTGTAATTTTCCAGACAGTCAGGCAGCTGCCCCTAAAAAGGCAGTTAGGATGTATAAAATTCCTGAGTCTTTTAAATTGTTATACACTTGTCTCAAACCTAACCCAGCAGCTATAGTTTTATTTGATCCCACTGCAGCTAAGCCCTTAGTTAATTCCAGTCCTATTCTTTTGATAAGAATCGGAAAATTATTGATATTTTTGGGTAGTTCTGCAACTTTGATTTTCAGAATTTTGAATTGTCAAGCTCGTATGTTTGTTCTGACAGAATGTGAAAGTATGAGGAATGTTTTTTTTTCTGCAGTTTCTACTTGTGAGGAAGAGTCTGTTTTAAATAATTTAGTGTTTTCTTTTCCATACATCACTGTTCATTGTTTGCAGTGTTTGTATGACATTATTGATGCTTCTTCCAGGGCTATGGCCACTGGCAAAGTTTTGAGGAGGTTTGCTTGGCTGTTTTCTCAGAACCTCCCAGATGATGAAAAAAATGTGATTTTAAATTCTCCCCTGGATACAGATTGTGTTTGACCCCTCTGCTGCAGAGGTGATCTGAAAATGTAATGAAAGGGACAGGCAAATCCAGGGAATTTCTAAGATTTTTCAGCACTCCTTTTCCAAACTGGCAAAATACAGACTAAATTGTCTCAACAAAATTAAGGTAAACAGATGTTTAAGAAGAAATGGCAAGGGGTTCCAAAAAGAAGTCTTGGATCTCCACAAACCAAGGACAGTCCAGCAAGTCTGAATGATTATTCGAAAGACTTCATGACCCCCTCCTACCCTGGCCCCTTTTTTTCGAGAAAGTCTGAAACTTTGTTTTTCTGTTTGACAACAGATTACTCTGATGTTACCTTCCCCTAGCCCATTCAGGCTCGGGGAGATCTTCAGTTCCTAGATTGCCTTCTCCTCTTCAGATTCCTGTGGTTTCGGAAACCCAGGTCCCAGTTTTCCCCAAGGAAGCGTCGTCTGATCCGGAAATTAAGTTTTCCCCGCTCCATCAGAGTCCCTGACCAGCTAGCTCTATTCCTTTACCATTGGATCAGAGCGGGTCTCTGCTCCTAGAGGTTGGTGCCAGGTCCCTGGGGAGAACTTCAGGTCTGGGCTTTTTGAATTGGTCCCTTCCTTTTGGGCTTTGGCCTTCGACAACTTGGGACTTTTACTGTCTGGAGGGCCGAGACATGGGGCTGACTCCGCACCCTCTTCCCTTGTGGCTTTGGCTACTGGGGATGGGGACGGAGTTTTCTCTAGTCCTTTGGCCTTTTGGGTAGTAGAGCAGACCTTCTCCAAATCTGGAGCAACGTCTTCCCCTCTACCAGGAACATTCCAATCCATCACTATCAGGAGCCCTGAGTGCATTCATCCTGTCCAGGGTCAGTTCTCCTGAGATAGCTTTCAGACATTCAGAACCCCAGGGGTTCCCCTCTCTTCATAGTCCTGTCCTGAGCCTCTTGCAGAAGAGGGACTACAGAAGCAACAGTGCAAGAGGAGGCACTTGGGCTCCCCCATGGAGTCCTTCACAGAAGACAAAGATTTTGATGAAGGGGAAGGGTCCTCCAGATCTCCGCCTCACGACGTCTCCTTCAGAGACATTCTGGAGCTGTTAAAGCAGAAAGGCAGATGGTCCCCCCCAGCCCCTGTCTTTGGATGAATCTGTGTTCCTGAAGGCTTTCGGGATGGGGCCCATCTACTTCCTGGATTCCCCTCCCATGAATGAGCTCCTTAACCTTATCATGTGCAGGTTTTTTTAAGTTTTTGAGTCTCCCCGTAGACTAAGCGCACTGGAGCAAGGGAGTGCCAGTCAATGCCATTGTGGTTGCTGCGACCACAAAAAAGGAGCTGGCTGAACAGAACTCCAACATCCATCTCCCGAAACGAGAGCCTTGGGCAATCGACAGACATGGGAAGCACATTTACGCTTCAGCCATGTTTAGTCTGAGAGCTCTTAATTGCTTGGTGCAGTTTACCCGCCTCCAAAGAAATCTGGTTTCTGAGCTAACCAAATCCCTTTCAGAGTTGATGCCAGCAGAAGACATAAAGATGATATCTCCCAAGCTCACCACTCTATCTTCTATTGCCAATTCCTCAATGAGGTTGCTGTCCAGTGTGGCAGAGGGTACCTCTTGAGTGGCTGGTGCAGGTATTGCCTTGAGCCGTCATGCATGGATGCGGTTATGTGGGTTCGCAGAACCCTTCAAGGCTTTCTTTAGTAACGCCCCTTCAATGGTACTTCGCTCTTTAGACTAACTGTTAAAGAAACCTTAACCCACAGGAAGGCAAGACGCTGTCAGCAGATCAAGTTTTCTACCCGCAAAGGTCCTTTTCCAAAAACCAGTGAGGAGGTAAGAAGCTCTTGTTTCACAAGTCGGAGGGTTCCTTCCAAGATGACTCCTCTCCCAGAGACAGGGGAAGGGGATTCAATGGCAGATGCCACCCTAGAGGCAGAGGGGGTCCTCAGAATCAAGACTCCAGGGAACCCTTCTCTAAGAAGCCATTTCAGCACCCCTGTGGCGTTGCCCAACTGTCTGTCCTGCCCTGGAGGCAGTCGGGGGTCGGTTTTTGTCACACCCAAATGCTGGACGTCTGTAACAAATTTATTAGTGGGTGCTCAAGATCATATCCACAGGTTATTACATACCCTTTTCTCAGCCTTCTCCAAATCCCAAGAGAGTTTTCCCCGACGTGCCTCCCCAGAGAGAAGTTTTAGCACCTCTCGAAAAAAAGAGCCATCCTGGAGGTCCCAGTAGGACAAAGAGGATCTGGAACTTATTCTTGCTTCTTTTTCGTGCCAGAAAAGCCTGGGAACCTGTGTCCATTTCTGGACCTCAGGAAGTTGAACTTGTTCATCAAGAAGTCGAAGTTCCGGATGGTCACTCTTCGTTCTATTCTGCCACTGTTGCAGAAGGACGATTGGATGTGCTCCACAGACCTCCAGGACGACTACTATCATATCAAGATAGACTAGCATTCCAGGAGACATCTGTGCTTCCAGATCGGAGCCAGTCCTTTCCAATTCAGAGCCCTACCATTTGGACTCACCGCAGCCCCCAGGGTGTTTACCAAATGCTTAGCTGTAGTAGCAGCTCACCTGAGGCTTCAGGGATTTCAGGTCTTCCCATACCTGGATGATTGGTTCCTCATAGCTCCCACGAGGCATCTATTGGTATCCATCATGCAGTATCTCTTGGAGACTTTCGAAATGCTTGGCATTACCATCAGTATGGTGAAGTTGAAGCCATCTCCGATGCAAGGCATATAATTTATTGGGACCCATCTCAGTACAGTAACAGAGACTGCAGCATTACCTCCCCATAGAGTGGACTTGATCAGGCAACAGTTCAGGGCCATCTTGGAGGTACTGTCACCTCAGGCACACCTCATCCTCAGAGCCTTGAGGTCCATGTTCGCAGCCATTCTCCTCTTACCACTAGCGAGATATTATATGCGAGTACTTCAGTGGATGCTAGTTGTGCAGTGGTCCATTCAGTCTCATCCAATGTGCATGCATATTCCATTGACTCCCATTTGCACACAGAATCTGCAGTGGTCGCTTTGGTCTGAGGATCTCCTTCAAGGCAGACTATTTTCTCTTTCCCCACCTATGGCCATGGTGACCACGGACGCTTCCCTGTTGGGGTGCAGAGGCATTTTCAGGGCAGAACTGTCCAAGGCACGTGGTCCCCCCTTGGAAACCAAGTTGCAAATAAATGTTCTAGAGATGAGGGCATGCCTCCTCACGTTGCAAGCCTTTCAGGGGTTGCCTTCCTCTGGGAATGGTGGCAGTTCACACAGACAACATGTCGGTGGTCTGGTATATCAACAAGCAAGGGGGAACATGCTGTTTCCCATTCTGCAGAGAGGCCATGAGTGTGTGGGAATTGGTGACCTCTGTCAGTCACTTGGCAGATGGGCTCAGCAGGTATATCTTGACCCTGCATGAGTGGTCCCTCGATCAGTCAGTGGCATCTCAGATTTTTGGCTGTTGGGGCCAAACTTGCTGCGATCTTTTTGCATCCCCAATGAACAATGAATACAGCAGGTACTTTGCCCGGATTCCCCCAGAGGGGCAGTCCCCGGAGGACGCTGTTGTCCATGACTGGCCTCCGGGTCTCCTCTACGCATACTCTTCTCTTCAGGACCGGCCTTTGGTCAACTGGTGCCCTAGGCAAAAGGTCTCCACACTGCCCCACACTGCCCCCCCACCACCCTGTGCCCCTATCCTGGTCTACCTACACCATCCAGATTACTGGAAAAGTGCGCCTGTTAAGGCGGTTCCCTAGGTGGTGTCCTAGTGGCCCATGCATAAAGCCGGCTGTGTTCCTATTCTGCTAATCCCCAAAGTACTTCAGGAAGCCAACAGACTGAAAAATTCCATGATTCTCATTGCACCTTTCTGGCCTCGTCCGGTGTCGTTCCTTTCCTGAGGTCTCATCTGAAGTATCCTTACTGGATCCTGTTCTGGATCTCATCTTTCACCTGTTAGAACCACCACCCAACCTTAGATCTCTTTGTCTGACTGCATGGTTTCTCCGTTTCCCGTGATAGGAGAAGCCAGCCTGGACTGTCACTGTCAAACATTATATTAGCTTCCCAGAAACAGTCTGCTCAGAAGGTCTATAGTAGTTAGTGGAAACTTTTTTCCTTTTGGGGTGTGGAACGGAACCTCGATCCTTTTTCAGTTCTGATACCAGAATATCCTTCTCTTCTTCTCCCTTTTTCATGAAGGGGCCAGCTTCTCTACTAATAAAATTGCAGTTGGTGGTCATTTCCAATTTTCATGTCAATACTGGACCCACTTTTTCCTCTAGATTATGTAAGGCCTTCTTGAAGGGCATCTTCCATCTCAGGCCTCCTGTCCAAGACCATGCTCCTCCTTGGGATCTGACCTTGATGCTGCAGGCTCTCACTCAAAGTCCCTTTGAGCCAGCACATTCATATGATCTTACATTTCTGTCTTGGAAGATTGCCTGTCTGGTGGCCATTACTTCTGCTAAGAGGGTTTCTGAATTACAGGCCTTGTCTTCTAAGCCACCATATATTGTTTTTCATAAAGACAGGGTGGCTTTGTGAACTAACCCATCTTTCATGCCTAAAATAGCTACTGAAAGTAATCTTAACCAGAATATTCAGTTGCCTGTCTTTTTTCCTAATCATCCTAGTAAGGGTGAATATCTCCTCTGTACCTTATATGTGTATCGGTAGTTGAGATTTTATTTACATAGGACTAACCCCTTTAGAAAATCCAATCAGTTGTTCATAGCCTTCTCTTTGAACAGGCACGACCAAAACAGTTTCTAAAGTGACTATTTCTAAATGGATTTCTAATTGCATTTCCATGGTTTACTCTCTTAGAAATGTAGAGTTGCTTCGTCCACCTAAGGCCCATTCTCTCAGGTCAGTTGATACTTCCTCAGCCTTTTCCTCTAGGATGTCCTTGGATGATATTTTTGCTGCAGCCACTTGGTCCACTCCCTATACTTTTGTTGCTCATTATAAGCTGGATGTGGTCTCCAGAAGCAGAGCATCCTTTGATTCCACAGTGCTCAGGCATGTCCTCCTTAGGGCTGCCCAGGATTCGATTGTAGCTCTGGATTCTGACCCACTCATGATGAATAATGAAATGGATAACATCAGATCAATAGTTATGTACTTGCCATAACTTGGTACCTGTGTTATCCCATTTCTTTATTCATCACTTCCACCCTCCTTCCCCCTTTCATGTTTCTGGAGAGGCTGGAGTCTCAACCATTGAACTTCTGCCTCTAGGGAATGCATGGTAGTATTATCTAAGTGTAGATATATAGTTAATGTTTTTTTTTTTTTTTTTTTTGACGTTTCTACAGCAAACTTTATCTGAGGGGTAGAGGGTAGAAAGGGAATATGGAAAATGGGAGGAGATCAAGCCTGGGATCCAAGTCTTTAAAATGCCGGATCATATCCAAGACCCAGTCGTGATAAAGCATGAAATAGGATAACACATATACCAAGTTATGGGTAAGTACATAACTATTAATCTGAAGTAGGAACTTCATTTGTCAGCAACCTTTGGGTATCGGATCCGAGCCGGCAACTTATTTCACAGCTAATAGACCCGAGCTCCTAGCTCCTCCCCTTACCCATAACCCCCTGCTAACCCTGACTGACCTCCGATCTAGTTTGCTGCACTTAGACTCAGCAGCTAGGTTACGAGTTCCTGCTCAGATAAGTGGTTTTGATTACTTATTACCTATAAATCTCCTTAAAGTGTGTGTGGTTAGGTTCCTTAGTGTTAAAAATCCTATATTTAATTGTTTTTTTTGTGGTAAATTGTGTTCTCCTCCCCTCCCTTTGCTGGTTTGTAGTGTGTGAGTGTGCACTTGTAAGTTGGGGCCTTACGTGTGAGTGTGTCTATTTTTTGTAGTCAAAAAAAAAAAAAAAAAAAAGAAAATGTCTGAGGCCCCAAAGTTGATTTTCTCCAAGTGCACCGAGTGTGGCCATAAGCTCTCACTGGCGGATGGCCACACTCTGTGTGTCTGGTGCCTTGGGGTTGAACACCTATCCTCTGGTTGTGCGATTTGCGCTGCGTTCAACCCCAGGGCACTGAAGGACCGGAGGTCGAAGCTGATCCTGGTGGGACTTTTGCCCCCGGATTTGGCTTCGGCCTCCGGTACTTCTGTGGCCTCCTCCCAGACCTTGGTGGCAGCCACTCCTGCCTCTCTCCCCCCAGCTGGGACTCAAACTCCCGCTTCTGCGCCGGAGGAGGTGGAGGCCAGGAAGGAAAAGAAGAGGGAGAAGCACCACAAGCGGAGGGCCGAGGCCTCTGCGTCGGCCCCCAGCTAAGCGGGCTTCTCCCTCTAGGTCTTCCAGGTCTAGGTCTCCTCCTTCTCGGACCCAGTCTCCATGCTTTTCACCGGGTCCCGACGAGGGGGAGACCCGATCTCCGTCGAGGTCATCGAGGTGGCACTCCCGGCCAGCCTCAGTGGCCTCGTCGAGATCAGCATGCAGCCTGTTGGAAGCCGATTTGGACCGTGTGATGAGAAAGTTCATCCAGGCCCAAATGCAGATGGGAGTGCTCTTGCCTCCCCCCCCCCCTCGGGGGGGGGGCTCAACACCCTATTTTGCCCCAATAGCTCCTTCTCCGACCCACTTCCTGGGTTCGGAGCATTTGGAGCCGGGCAGCGTTGGGGTCGGGTCAGCGCCGACTCTCCCCTTGAGCTTGCCGGATCCATCCTTGTCTGATCCAAGCTCTCGGAGCCGTGCTCTGAGCTTCGGATCCAGGGGGTTTAGTGTGCCTTCGGCTCCGTCCAGGTCGGAGCACACTGGCCTCTCGGATCCATTGGTCTCTGCTCCGGCTCCGATCCGCCCTTCAGATCCGGGCGAGGGTCGGCTCTCGGATCCCACTGAGAGCGGCTCTCCCTCTGCATTCGAGGTGGTGGAGAGGGCACTGCTGAAGGCATCCAGGCCCCCGCTCCCTGCTACGGCTCCATCCCGCACTCCCTCTTGTTTGGGTCAGGCTTCCGTCACTTGGCCTCAGGGACAGCCTGCTTTGACGTCTCAGGTCGTTCCACTGGAACAGGACGTTGCTGGTGAGTCTTCCTCGGACAGCCCCCCCGAGGATGTTCCTCACAAGCGGAAGTGTAAGAGGAGGCACGTGGACTCCCCCGAGTCCTTAACAGAAGATATGGATTTGGATGAGGGGGAAGGCTTCCCAAGATCACCCCCCGAGGATGTCTCCTTCGGAGACATCATGGGAATGCTTAGGATCGGGGGGGGTCTGCCCCCAAGGCTTCCTCTGACAAATGCATGTTCCTGGAGGTGTTAGAAGCAGGCCCGTCTACCTCTTGGGTGTCACCTCTGGCCGATCCCCTGGTGGACCTGATCACCACCAGGGCGTGGAAGGAGCCGGACACTGTGGAGCCAGTTCCCCAAGTGCCCCAATAAGATTCTGAGCCGCCCTTCGGAGAGGTCCCACTGGAGCAAGGGTCCCCCCGTAGATGCCATGTTGGTGGTGGCAGCCACCAAGAGGGAATTAGCTCAGGAGAGCCTCTCTGTGCATCCACCGAGCAAAGAGTCCTGCTCGATGGATCGCCTAGGGAAGCGGGTCTTTAGTTCAGCGACCTTCTCAGTAAGGTCCCTGAACTACATAGCACACGTCATTAGGATGCAGCGAGACCTTATCAAAGAGTACGCTGCTTCCCCCCCGGAGTCCATGTCGGCGGAAGACAAGCAGTTGTATTCCACTCGCATGGCCACTCTAAGATCAATATCGAATACCTCTATGCGGCTTTTATCCCATGCCACAGAGGGAGCCGCTAGAGCCAGCGGAGCAGGCCTAGTCATGAGACGTCAGGCCTGGCTCCGACACTGTGACTTCGTGGAACCCTTAAAGGCGTCATTTGCGAATGCCCCTTTTGATGGTTCTGCCTTATTTGGCAAGACCATTCGCGAGACTTTAGTCCAGAGCGAAAAGGACGGGAAGACGTTGTCTGCCGTCGGAGTCCGCTTCTCTGCTCCCCAGAGGTCCTTCTCCAAGAACCAAAAAGGACAGAAGAAGACGTGGTTCCAGAAATCGCAACATTCCCAACCTGCTCCGGACAACCAGTCCTTCCGTGGCAGAGGAGGACAGGGAGGACGCCGCCCTAGAGGCAGAGGGGGCCCGAAAAATTTTGAGTCCAGAGAATCCTTCTCTGACCGGCCCACGCAGCAACCCTGAGGAGTGGCCCGACTGCTCCACTCTGGAGGCAGACAGAGGGTGTTTCTCGAGGCACCTGGCAGATTGGGAGTCCATCACAACGGATTGCTGGGTGCTTCGTATCCTATCCAGAGGTTACCACATTCCCCTGTATCACGTCCCCAAAGTCAGAAACCTCCCCGATGTACCACCCGATCAGAGGGAGGTAGCAGCTGCAGAGATTCAGCAGCTCCTAGAAAAAAAGAGCCATCCAACCCATCCCCCCAGGCCAGTTCGGATTAGGGTTTTACTCCAGGTTCTTTTTGGTGCCAAAACAGATGGGGGACTTAAGGCCAATTCTCGACCTTTCTTCTCTGAACCTGTTAGTAACCAAACAAAAATTCCGGATGGTCACCCTTCAATCCATCCTCCCCCTTCTGCGGGAGAATGACTGGATGTGCTCAATAGACCTCAAGGATGCGAACTACCACATTCGGATGGACAGACGATCCAGGAGGTTTCTCTGCTTCCGGCTGGGAGCCAGTCACTACCAGTTCAGGGTCCTTCCCTTTGGTCTCACCACAGCCCCCAGGGTGTTTACCAAAGTATTAGCAGTGATAACGGCCCACCTGAGACTCCAGGGAATACAGGTTTTTCCATACCTGGACGACTGGCTCCTGACGCCCCAACAAGGCATCTACTCTGCTCAGCCAGGGACTACTTCCTTCGACTTGCCCCCTGGCTGGGCATCACTATCAACATGGACAAGTCCTCTCTTGCGCCGACCCAGGTGATAGAGTTCATAGGGGCCAAAGTAGACATGAGGTACCTTCTAGCATTCCTGACTGCGGAACGACTGCAAAGCCTGAGGCTTCATGTGCGGGCCATCCTCCAATTAGAAGCTCCACTGGCGGAGTTGGTCCTGAGGGCTCTAGGCTCCATGGCGGTGGCAATCACTCTTCTGCCGTTGGCTCGTCTCAACATGAGGGTCCTGCAGTGGATCCTTCAAGTCCAGTGGTCCTTTCTACACTACCCCCTAAGCCATCCTATTCCCCTCAACAGGGCTTGCAGGAGGGCTCTCTTGTGGTGGCTCCACTCCCCGGACCTCCATACGGGACGTCCCTTCTCCATGCCTCTTCCCCTCGCCACGGTGACCACAGACGCCTCTCGCCTTGGGTAGGGGGGCAGTGCTCAGGCAGGACGGTCCAAGGCACGTAGAACGACACAGAGACCTCTTTGCATTATCAACGTTCTGGAGATGAGGGCGGTGCTCTTGACGTTGCAGGCACTTCACAACCTTCTTCCTGTAGGAACTATTGCGATACAGACGGACAACATGTCAGTTGTCTGGTACATCAACAAACAGGGGGGAACCAGATCCTATCCTCTCTGTCGAGAGGCCATGAGAGTGTGGGAATGGGCGATTGCCACCAACTGCTTTCTTATTGCAATGCACATTCCGGGACGGTCTAACATACTAGCGGACAGACTCAGCCGCACCATCCTTTCACCTTACGAGTGGTCTCTCAATCCCAGGTAGCGAAGCGGATTTTTGCCTTGTGGGGGCAACCCTGTTGCGATCTCTTCGCCTCTCCCTCAAATACGAAATGCAACAGCTACATCGCTCTAATTCCCCCCTTCGGGGAATCCCCGAGAGACGCTCTGGTGCATGCTTGGCCTCCCGGTCTGCTTTATGCGTATCCTCCTCTACCCCTGATGCTGAAACTCATACAGAAAGCCAGTCGGTTGGGGAGCAGAATGGTCCTCATTGCCCCATTCTGGCCTCGTCAAACGTGGTTCCCTTACCTGTGGTCTCACCTAGTGAATCCTCCTTGGATTCTGGATCCCCTACCGGATCTAATATCTCATCCACTAGGTCTTCCGACCCCGAATCTGGACAACCTAAAGCTGACAGCTTGGCTGCTCCAGTTCCACTCCTAGTCAGGACTCCCGGTATCTCTTCCCCAGTTAAAGCCATACTAGTAGCGGCACACAAACATTCCACTAGAAGGGTCTATCGCAGTAAGTGGAAGCGTTTCTCCATATGGGTGGAGCATCATAATTTAGATCCCTTCACAGCACTGTTGCAGACTGTGTTGGAGTTCCTTACAGGTCTTTTTCATCAGGGGGCTAGCTGCTCAACGGTCAAGGTTCAACTAGCAGCTATTTCTCATTATTATGTGGGACATGAATCAGGGCCTTTGATCACGGCAAAATTGTGCAAAACCTTTCTCAAGGGTACCTTCTTGCTCAGACCCCCTATCAAAGACATTGTACCCCCTGGGATTTATCACTAGTCTTACAGGCCTTGTCAGCTCCCCCTTTTGAACCTGCCACTTCGGTTGATCTTAAGTATTTATCCTGGAAAACGGTGTTCCTGGTCGCTATTACTTAAGCGAAAAGAGTTTCCGAGCTTCAGGCCCTTTGTGTAAAACCCCCGTACTTGGCCTTCCACCAGGACAGAGTATGCCTCAGGACCAATCCCTTATTTCTTCCTAAGGTGGCCTCAGAGGCTAATATCAATCAATCTATTAACCTGCCTGTCTTCTTTCCTAAGTATCAAAACAAAGGAGAATACAAATTGCATTCGTTAGATGTGCACAGACAACTGCGCTTCTACATTCATAGGACGGCTGGTCATAGACAATCTGACTAGTTGTTCATCTCCTTTGCTAAATTTAACTTAGGCAAATCTGTTTCTAAAGTCACTCTGTCACGATGGATATCACAGTGCATTCTCTTGGCCTATAAGAGTTCTGGAAGGCCCGCACCTCAGGCAGTACGTGCGCATTCTACTCGTTCTATATCTTCCTCTGTTGCCTTTAGGTCTAGACTTTCGTTGGATGATATTTGCTCTGCAGCCACTTGGTCCTCATCCCATACTTTTATCAACCATTATAAGCTGGATGTTATCTCCAGAGGGAGAGCATCCTTTGGCTCGCAGTGCTCCGGAACATCCTTCCATGAAGGCCGCCCAAGATCTAGGTAGCTGGGGACTCTGTCCCAAAGGTTGCTGACAAATGAAGTTCCTACTTCAGATTAAGAAGTTATGTACTCACCATAACGTTCCATCTGAGTAGGTATCTTCATTTGTCTGCAACCATCCCCCCCTC
This sequence comes from Protopterus annectens, assembly GCF_019279795.1. Taxonomy (NCBI): domain Eukaryota; kingdom Metazoa; phylum Chordata; order Ceratodontiformes; family Protopteridae; genus Protopterus; species Protopterus annectens. Next base: position 1,590,083,730 of record NC_056728.1, read on the forward strand.
CTTCCCCTGACCTTCGAATTTTAGTTCTGGATGTCCCTTCCTTAGTCCCTTCGGGACATATTTAGCCTGTTAGCTGCTTATATAGGGGCAAACTTGATCTGAGGTCAGTCAGGGTTAGCAGGGGGTTATGGGTAAGGGGAGGAGCTAGGAGCTCAGATCTATTAGCTGTGAAATAAGTTGCCGGCTCGGATCCGAGATCGGATCCGATACCCAAAGGTTGCAGACAAATGAAGATACCTACTCAGATGGAATGTTATGGTGAGTACATAACTTCTTATTTCAGACAAATGGGTTCTAAAAATCATTCATCAAGGTTACAGGTGGCAGTGGTAGGCAATTCCTCCTTTCCATGGGGTCATTCCTCATTCTCCAGATCAGAATGTTCCGTTTCCACCTGTTCATCACATGCTGTCCCAAAGAGTGATAGAATCAGATGCTCCTTCTCGGATGGCGAAGGTTTTTAATTAAAGGATGATCCTAGTACTAAAGAAAGAAAGAAAACACTTGGAGACCAATTCTGGAGCTTTTTTTCCCTAAACCTGTTTTGTGATCGTGCCCAAATTCAAAATGATGTCACTTTACAACCCATTACTACTTCTTCCTCTTTCAATTTTCCTAGTTAAAAGATACTTATCACATCTCTAGTCAACAAGACTCCAGAGGTTCTTAAGGTATTGTGTGTCTGGATTACATTATCTCTTGCCTTGCCCTTTGGACTCTCCACTGGACCAACGGTGTTCTCAAAGTGTCTAGCTCTGGTTCTCATTGCAGGCTACAGTGTTTCCACATTTTTCTGTATTTAGAGAGTCTTTGTCAAAGTGTCCGGTATCTCTCCCTTGGGTGAGAGAGCTATTACAAAAGCTTGAATCTCAAGACAAAGGGCCACATTCAATAAAGCCTACACTAAGTGTATACAATATGAATTCAATAAAATTCTTATCAGATCTTTGTGCTTTCTAGTCACTCAGAAAGATTACACTGTGTACATGTAGTCTACACTTTGTGTTAACCTTTATGAATCACTGTCAGTATTTAAAGCTGCAAGAATTATTATCTGGGAAAACCACTCCTGTACCAATTCACTTGCCCAATGTTTCCTGGAATTCATTAATTCCAATACCCTGGACCAGCTTATGCTTACCTCCACTAGAGGTAGCAGCAACCTGGTCATTACTAACATGGGCGACCGTTGCTCTATACCAATAGTCAACTCCTCCCTGGTTAGATCCGACCACAAACTAATCACCTTGGAAATCCACATCGCTCCCACCCCCCCCCCCCCATCCCCCCACTAAGGTAACCACCATGAAAAACTTCTTCAAAGCTAACTTTGGGCTCCCAAAAACAGAGGTGGCTAACTTCACGGCACCCATGCAATTGGAGAACAGCTGCATGACCGTCGAATCATACACTAATGCCTTGTACAAACACGTACACAAATGCATGGATCTCGCCATACCCAATATAACCAAGACTCTCTCCTTCAAAAAAAGGAAGCCAATCTGGTGGTCCCCTGCCATAAACAAACCCTACGACAGAAGGAGGAAACTGATGCAGAATAAGGTGAAGTCCCAAGACTGGAAAAACTCCCTTATCAGTCTCAAAAAGTTGAGATCCCTCGTCAAATCCTGTAAAGCTAGCTATGAAAACAGAATTGCAGCAGATAGTAAAGACAACCACAAGGCCTTCTATAGAATGTAAAGAATCTCCACAGCAATACCCATATTGGCTCGGAGCTATTGCACAATGGGACCTCCTGTACCGAGCCAACAGATACTACCAATATACTTGCCGACAGATTCAGTGCCAACTTTACCCCTCTCTTCCCCCACCAAAGGACCAATCACAATACCAGTAGATTGCCAGGCACCCAGTATTACTGCTGCACAGGTTAAAACAGCACTGTCCAAGGCCAAGAATACAGCTTCTATGGGACCTGACAATATCCCTGGCTGTGTTCTACATGAACTACAGAGTGAACTGGCACCTCACCTATGTGCCCTGTTCAATCACAGCCTCACCTCAGGCTTTGTTCTTACCAAATGGCGCACTGCTACAGTCATCCCACTCCACAAAGGAGGAGTGACTACAGATTAGCCTGATGAGTCTGATATGCAAAAGCTATGAAACGCATCATTATGGACCTAATAAACAAGGATATAGGGAATCTCCAAACTCTGGATCCCACACAGTTTGGTTTTGTGAATGGTAGATCATGTCTGCTCAACCTGGTCGACTTCTTTGAGTCAGTCACCAGAGCTGTGGATGAAGGCAAGGTGGTTCATACAGCCTACCTTGAGCTGGCCAAGGCCTTTGATACCATTCCCCACTCAGGAATCCTAGAAAAACTCACTAAGCTAGGCATCGACCCCTGTATCATTAGGTGGGTTGCAAACTGGCTCACAGAACCCACAGTGTGAAAGTAGCTGACTCCAAGTCAGACTGCCGACCAGTCACAAGTGGAGTCCCACAGGGTTCGGTCCTGAGTCGTCTTCTGCTTGGTATCTACTTCAGTGAAGTCCAGGCCAACACGAAGGGACTCTGGCTGAGAAAGTTTGCAGATGATTGCAAGTTAGGTGCCTAATTAACTTCCCAAGTGATGTTGTTATCCTACAGAAAGGCCTCAATGAGACCAACAACTGGTGTCAGAACCCTGGCCTTAAGCTCAATGGCAAAAAATGTGTTGTCATCCCCTTTGGGAAAAACCCAGTTCCCATGAATTACCACATTGATGGTAGTCCACTGAACTCAGAAAGCTTTATAAGAGATCTGGGAACACCGGTTGACAGCAACCTCTCTTTTGACTACCACATTGCCACTGTGGTCAGAAAGTCCTTCTGTGTGGCACATCTCATTACTAAGGGTTTTGCATCCAGGAAGAAAGAGGTCATTGTCTCCCTCTTCTCTTCCCTCATAGAGTACAATGCCCCATTTGGCATGTACCTCACTAGATACCTGCAACAACTGGAGAGGCCGCAAAAGTACCTCACAAAGAGGATCATAGGCCTTAAACACTTGTCCTATATGGACAGACTAAAAAAAAAACCCTCCAGCTATTCTCTGTCTTATATCGCCTACTTAGAGGCAATCTCTGCTTGACCTACAAAGCCATGTGTAACCCAGCTCTGTTAGAAATGCTACATCTAAAGAAATCCCAGTCCCTCCGCACTACACACTCCAGAGACCTCAAGCTCATTACCACAATCAACAGAACAAGCTGGAGGGACAGGTTCATAATCCAGAGGCTGCCCATGCTGTGGAACAGATTTCCCATACATGTCAAGCGGAGTGCCTCATTGGCCCTCTTCAAGAGAAATCTTGATGAGTGGATGGGGAATAGAAAATTCACCCTGGGGATCACTTCAGTGACTCTACTTGACAGAGGCACTGGGAGCTAAGGTCAGGTGGCACAATGCCAGGGTAATCCTATGGGCTAGGCTTGTAAAGGCTCTAGGGCCATTAGCCTAGTACACGCCTATGAACCTATAATATCATTAGGAAAACTAAAATTAGTAGGATGAAAGTGCGTTATGTCTGTGTTGTCTGTTCACTCAGAACATAGTACACTCAGTGTACACTTAGTGTAGGCTTTATTGAATCTGGCACAAAGTTTTTCTTGACTCCCTCACAGACATGATTGTGTTCCTGAGATGTCACATAGACATCTCAGTTCAAAATTATTTTTCCTCCATAAGAAAATAGATTTTATTTACATTTATTTCTAAGGTTTTTCAGTCAGAACTTGGCCACTGAAAGGGAATACCTCAGGATTTTGTTTCATGTCATCTGTGATTTGCATCATACCACGGGAAAGACTCCACATAAGAAAGACAGAGTGGTATCTGAAGTCTCTTTGATCCCAGCATCAACAACCTTTATCTTTTAAAATCCCAGTGCTGAGGAGGTTTGTCAGAAGAGAAGTTTTATTGGTGCAGGCAAGAGATCTCCTTAAGTCCAGGTCTGTATTTCCACCTGCATGCTCCAAAGCACTCTGTCACCACAGATGCTTCAGACTTTGCTTGGGGAGCAGTTTCATGAGGGATAAAATTGCAAGGGGAGTGGGACACCAAGGACAGATGCAAGCCGATAAATATCAAGGATGTGCTTGCATTGATCAAGGCACTCAACTCTGTGAACCATCTTTGGTCTCAGGGGCCTCTTCAAGTAGTTAGTCAATACCACAGTAGTGTGGTACATCAACAAGCAAGGGGAACCAGGTTGTACCTCCTTTGTAGACTAGCCACATTAGCTGGGATATAGCTTAACAGCACAATCTCATTCTGTATGCATCCTGCATTCTGTCGGAGCAAAATTGAGTCAGATAAGTTGAGTAGGGCAATAGCAGACCCTCACAAATGGAAACTAGATCATGGAGCAGTTCCCAAGTAGCTCAGTGTGATGGGAAAACAGCATTGATGTTCATTCAGCTGAGATGGTGTAGTGGTACTTTGCTGTGATTGTAGTGCACAGCATCCTGGGTTCGAGACTTGGCAGGGCTGATTATTTCACCTATGAACCTATAAATTCACCCCGGGGATCACTCCAGTGGCTCTACTCGACAGAGGCACTGGGAACTAAGGTCAGGTGGCACGATGCCAGAGTAATCCTATGGCCTAGGCTTGTAGAAGCTCCAGGGCCATTAGCCTAGTACACACCTATGAAACCTATGAGTCTTCTAAGCTTTGATCCATCTGTTGGGAGTTCCTCAAGTAGATCTGTTTATCTCCTCTCTGAAAAGTCAACTAGGAAGATTCAGTTCCAGGTCTCCATAGAAGAAAACCTGGAAGACAAATGCATTTTCATTTTCTTGGACAGGGATGATCCTGTATGCTTATTCACCCTTTCCAGTAATATCCAAGGTACTTGTGAAGATTCAGAGGGAATTCAAGCAACCATAATTCTCCCCTTTGGAACTGTCCAGGGGCAGTTTCCACAAGCTTCCTCAGACTGGATCTACTCACACAAGAGCAGAGGTGTTTGATATGTACTGCAGCAGGAATTAATGGAGGCAAGAAGGCCTGCTACTAGAAAGTCCTATGTTAGCGAATGGAAATGGTTTTCTGTATGGTGCCAACAACATAACCAGTGCCCATTCAGGGCTAGTTGCTCTTTGGGTTTGATCATAATCCTGTGAGTTACTATCCTATAGTCTTTTTTATTCCTACATCAAAGTTGATTTATTTGCCATTTCAGGATGTCTGTCAATGGGGCCTCTTCTTTCAATGCAGTCTCTTGTCAAAATGTTCTTGAAAGGGTTTTTTTTTTTTGCATTAGAGGCCTCCAAGAAAACCAGTGACCCCTCCTTAAAATCTTAGTTTAGTATTAGAGAAGCTACCACTTGCTCCATTTGAACCAGCTAATCTGGCTGACTTGAGGTTCTTAACAAGGAAAATCAGTTGTTACTGACTGCTCTGACCTCTGCAAGAAGGGTATCTTGAGTTGTGAGCTCCAAGGGCGAGTCAACCCTATCTCATTTTCCATAGGGACATTGTTTCTTTGAGAAGTACTCCTCCTGTTATGCCTAAAGTGGTATCTGAGTTTTCTTTAGGCCAAACTTTCCATCCCCCTTTTTTCTTTCCTGAACCTAAAACTGAGAGAGAGAGGATACTCCATAACTTGGATGTCCGCAGACAACTCTGGTGCTATCTTGGCAAAACTAAATCTTTCAGATCAGATCTTCAGATCAGTTGTTCATTTCTTGTGAAGGTAAGAAGGGACAACCTGCGTCAAAACAGGCAATTTCCAAATGGTTATCTAAGGCTGCTATCTTTTGTTATACTAACCATACCAAAACTATTTCTGTCAGTGAAGGTTCCAAGTCCTTGGCCTTATCTATGCCTTTTTGGAAAGGATTGGATTCTAAAGGTGTTCTTTGTGTGTACTTTGTGTGTACTTTTACAATGCACTTTAAGCTTGGTTCCTTCTCTAGGTCAAGATCAAGCTTAGCCAGGGCCATTCTCCGGGGGCTCCTAGACTCCTCTTTTTTTTTTTTTTTTTTCCTCTCCACCTCAGTTAGCTAAGGTACTCTACCCATATAACTAAGGCTACTGAAGCAGTGATAAATATGATGAACATGAACATATTGTATAAGTTGAATTTGCCAAAGCAGTAGATGTTCAAATGATCACTGCTGGGGCATCTACTGCCTGCCTCCCCTCCCTTGTTTTTTGGTGTTTTTATTTTTTATGCTAGGGTGTGGACATTTATTTATTTTTTTCCCTAGGATTGCACTTTTCGTGCTCAGACACCCTGTCTCTGCTGACAGGAAAGCTCTGACGGGCTTTGCACCCAAACTTATCTTTTAGTCAGCTCAGCTAGAGCTGCTTGATCATTTGTGCATATTTAATCTGCCTGAAGCTTTGGAAGCTGGTTAACTGGATATAACCTGTACAGCTAAGGCTACCGCAGCAATGTTCATGAGAACATCTACCATTATGGTAAGTCCAATTTATATAACTGTGCAGTTTTTTTTCTATGAATGTTATGTGTACCTTTGTCTTAAGGAATTATTTTAGTAATGGTGTTTAAGAAAAAGAAGCATCTCCCCATTAACTGTGTGATGTTCTTCATGTTTCACTGTTCAGTCATTACATTTGGGTAATCTGCTGGCAGGTTGCCCTCAGTCGGCCTGAATTCCAAAGTCTTGGGTCCTGCGTCAGTTGCGGTCTCCTCTTCCATGATGTCAGGGGTATAAAACAAGCAGCCGATGCCACTTTCTTTAGTCTTTCTTGCCGTGCAGTGCCTGAAGCAGAAGCAGTTCGCAAGTGCTGGTCGGTCGACTCCTGAAATTTTCGAATTCGAATTTCAGAACCAAAGTCTTCACTAAAGCTAAGTACCCTGTTGGGGTAACTTTTTTTTCTTGCTCAATACCGATGTCAGTAAAAGTTAATAATTGCATTACTTGTGGGAAGCAAATACCTCATAAGGATTTCCATTTATACTGTATTCCTTGCCTAGGCCCTGATCATAATGTGCCTAGCTGTCGGTTTTGTGCTAGATTTAACCAACGCACTATTAAGCAACGGTATATCTTTGCCTCAAAATATTTTGGAAACAGATTTAACTATCCTTAAATGTCGTCGGATAGCAATCAGACTACCAGCGTACACAAAAAACGCAAAGAAAAGGACAGAGACAGACCGTCGAGGTCCAAAACAGACGAAACTTCTAAGCCAGTCGCTGGTACTCAGTGAGGCGCTTTCGCAGCCCCTGATACCAGCTACCGAGATGCATGTGGAGTCCAGCACGCCGCGAGATTCTCAAAGTGTTGTACCCGCTGATGTCTCTCTCTCGGATTGGTCCGGAGCCGCTGAGCAGGCACCTGCTTCTAAGGGTGAATTCAGGCCACAACATTTTTATATAAAACCGACGCCAGCTTCAAAATCAAAGATAAAAGCAACTTCTAAAGCTAAAAAAACGATGCATGAACCACCTGCACAAGCCTCTATGCCCAAAAAACAGATGATCAAAATGGCTGAAGACCTAATTATCTTGATCAGGGGTTCCCAATCCCCTCCTGATAAGAGGCCTAGGCAAGACACCGATTATGAATCTTCAGATCAGTTTTCTGTTTCTTCTGATTCGTCTTCTGATCAGGAATTTATCTATACCACCCTATGAGGATTCTGATGCAGAGGAATATATCCTGTCTGCATCTCCTCCTGAAGATTATTCCTTTGGAGAAACCTTGCATACTTTGAGGGAGCATTTTCACTGGGAGAGTCAAGATTTCTCAGAATTAAAAAAGAGGCTCCGGGATTTCCTTCTCCCTCAGCATAAGCCTTTAGCCATACCTTCTGTTTTAGACATTGTGGATGATGTGTTTTCGGAGTCTAGCTTGACTCCAGACTCCTTACCTCTGGCTCCTAGCAAGCCAGACAGATATTACAGGGTTCCTGACTCTCACAAATTTTTATTTAGAAACCCTGCTGCTGACCCTGAAACTATTTCACAGGGTCCAAAAGGTGTTAAGGCCTCAACAGCAAAAAATCCTACCCCCTCTACAGAGATTCCAGGGCACTGGATAGATGGGGAAAGAAGGTTTATACATCTGCAACCTTGTCAATTAGAGCCTTAAACTGCCAGTTTCATATGCTCGTATCAACAACATGTTATGGGATTACTGAAAATGATGTTGAATTCTGAATGTGCAGAAAATAAAGAATTGCAGGAATTATTGCATGCAACAGAACAAGTTGGAAAGCATACTTTGTAATGTGGTTTTGATTCCTTAGAGGCCTCCTGCAGGGCCGCAGTTACTGGATCTGTGATTAGGAGGCATGCCTGGCTAAAACAGCAAAATTTGCCTGATCATGTTAAAGCTAAATTGCTGGATGCACCTTTACAACATGATACTCTGTTTGGTATTAAGGCAGAAGAGGTTTTAAAGAAAATGGAAGACAAAGCTAAGTCTATGTAAACTGTAAAAGACTTCTTACAAGTGCAGCCACCAAGATTCAGTAGACACTGGCCTACAAAAAAATTGGTCCTTTCCTGTGTCCGACAGAGCTCAACGGGGCAAATCCAGGCACCCTAAAAGTTCTAGATACCAGTCACAGGATTCTTACAGGTCAAAGCAATGGGGTGCTTCTACCTCCAAATATGGAGGAAATAAAGTGCAACCCTACAGTAAACAGTCTCCATGACTTCCCTCTGCCATCACCAAGCACTTATCTTTTGGCAGCACCCTTAGGGGGAAAATTAGCACTTTATGCTCAAAATTGGCAGTTAATAACCCAAGACAAGTGGGTGTTAAACATAGTATCTCAGGGATACATATTCTACTTCCACACTCTGCCAATTGCAAACGATTGGCCAGATCTGCCAAAAAATCAATGGGCAGAGGTACAGAAACAAGTTACATCCCTCATGGATATGGGGGCTGTTCAACCAGTACCAGAACAGGAAAAAGGGCAAGCGTTTTATTCAAGTCTGTTCTTGGTACCCAGGAAAGACTAGGCCTGCCGCCCAATACTGGATTTATCAATTTTGAACACATACCTGGACATTCCAAAATTGAAAATGCTAACTTTGCAGCAGCTTCTGCCCATGCTGGGCAAGAATGCTTGTCTGGTGACATTAGACCTAAAAGAGGCATACCTGCATATCCCAATAAGGGATTCGTGCAGAAGATACCTCCGTTTCAAAGCTGGCTTTATGCATTACCAATTCTCTACACTGCCCTTTGGCTTATCTACTGCGCCCAGTGTCTTTACAAAGTGTCTGGCACCAGTAATTACATTTTGCAGACAAAGAAGTATACAAATCTATCCTTTACTTGGATGACTGTCTCATTCAAGCAGAGAACAAGGACATTCCTCTTCAGCATCTGGTGTTTGTGAAAAGGCTTCTAACATGCCTAGGGTACACACACAAAAAGAAATCACAACTGGTACCCTCTCAAAAGATAACATTCCTGAGTGCAAGCTTGAATACAATTGCCCAAATGGCTTTCCTCACACCAGACAAACAAAGGCAGCTGACTACTTCAAAATGATGGCAACAAAAACCCAGTTATCTGCAAGACAAACTCTGCAAGCTTTGGGGTTCATGGCATCTTGCATTCTACTGATGACATATGCAAGACTGCATATGAGGAAACTACAGTGGTACCTAAAAAGTTTATGGAGTCAACATTGTCACAGTCTGGAAACAATGATTCCTCTCATTCCCTGCCTACAACAGGAGTTTCTATGGTGGGAAAAGGCATGCCACCAAAATATGGGACAGGCTTTCACTCTGCCCCCTGACAGCCAAACCTTAACAACAGACGCATCAGATTATGCATGGGGGGGCCCACCTGAAGGGAAGATGCATTCAGGGCATATGGACCCCAAAACAAATGCATCTGCATATCAACTAAAAAGAGATGTTAGCTGTTCAAAATGCCCTGACAGCCTTCAAGGACTTACTTCATCCAGGACAACTACTGATAAAGATGGACAACACCATGTTATGTGGTACATAAACAAGCAGGGGGGCACACACTCATACCCCCTTTGCAGACTAGCCATGGCACTGTGGGGACACAGCCTTGACTTACCAAGTACATCTTCAAGCTCATTTCCTGCCAGGAAAGCAAAATACTCTGGCAGACGATTTAAGCAGAAACCTTATGGACCCTCACAAGTGGAAACTAGATCCACAAGTCTTCAGCATGATAACAAAGAAATGGGGGGGGGGAGCCCGGACATAGACCTATTTGCCTCTCCTCAGAGTTATCAACTGGAAAAATTCTGCACAAGGACTTATCACAGACAAGCATGGAAAGCGGACGCCCTATCCTTCCGTTGGAAAAACCTATCAGTTTACGCCTTTCCTCCTCTGCCTCTTCTTCCCAAGGTCCTACTAAAGGTCAAACAAGAGAAACCAAAGATGATACTAATTGCCCTGGACTGGCCCCGCCAATACTGGTACCCAATCCTAAGGAATATGTCTCAATTCCCAGCTTGGTACTTGCCTCAAATACCTCACTTACTGTCCCAGCGAAACAATCAGATCCTGCACAATCAGCTCCAAACACCGAACCGGACAGCATGGCTGCTCATGTAGTTATTCAAACAACACCTCTCAGTAAAGCTGTGATGGATGTCATTTTGGAAGCCAGAAGGCCTAGTACTTGAAAATCTTATGCTGATAAATGGAAGAGATTCTGCGCTTGGAACCAAATACAAGGAACTGACACAGCAGAGCCAAATATTCCTCAGATTTTACAATACTTGACTGAGATGCTTGACAAAGGCCTATTTTTTTCATCAATAAAAATCCAGGCCTTTGCCATCTCTGCTCATTACAACACAGAGCCACCAATCTTTTCTTATCCTTTACTAAAGCAGTATCTTAGAGGGGCCAAAAATTTAAGGCCTCCCAGATCATCACCAATTCCTGCATGGGACCTCAATTATGTGTTGAAAAAGCTCACCCTGCCTCCATTTGAACCAGCTGCTACTGCAGATCTAAAGTTCTTATCATGGAAAACAGCTCTGCTGCTGGCAATTACGTCAGCAAGAAGGGTCTCAGAGCTACAGGCCCTCATGGCTGTGGAGCCTTTTATCATATTTTACCCAGACAGGGTGTCCCTCAGGACCAATCCTTCATTTATGCCTAAGGTAGTTTCCAGTGTGGCTCTTAACCAAACTATTCATCTGCCAACTTTTTATCCAAATCCGCAGAACAAGGGGGAGCGGATTCTGCATTCCTTGGACATACACAGACAACTAAGATTCTTCTTGAGCAGGACTAAAGCTCTAAGAAAAACTGAGCAGTTACTAGTGACATTTGCTGCAGGATCAGAGGGAAAGGCGATTTCAAAGCAAACCATTTCAAAGTGGATAAGCCACTACATTCGTTTCTGCTACTTACACCATGGTAAACTGGTGTCCAAGGGCATTAGGTTTCATTCCACCAGGGCTGCAGCTACATCAGCTTTTTTTCAGAGGGGTACCAACCAAAGACATTCTAGAGGCTACTACTTGGAGTTCTGTTCACACTTTTACAAAGCATTATCATTTGCCTCTCTACTCTTAAGTCCAGGGCAGGCTTTGCCACTGCAGTTGTGCAGGGCCTTATAGCCGCCCCTAATGCAGTTTAGCTCCAGCCTCCCATCCATAGCTTTGGGATTCTACCCAAATGTAATGACTGCAACAGTGAATACACTCGGACATCTACATTTATGGCAAGTGTACACAACTGTACTTTCCTTTGTCAGCATTCTTACCAGTTCCATATTGTTCCATTTTTATCTCATTTCACTAACTTCCTTATCTTTCCCTCCTCTAATTCTTTATTGTTTAGTACTTGATACAGTCTACCTTTTACCCATCCTTCTTTGCTGTCATCCATAAACATGCAAAATTCCAAGTTCCCTCTTGCTGTCTTCCAAGTATTATTTTTCCATCTTCATGTACTTCAGAAACTGCTCTTATCAGCAGTAACAAAACATGGATAATATCCACCTCTAGTTATCTAGAGCTGCATAAGCTGCTGTCTTCTTTTCTTTTCTCATTCCATAATCTCGCTGTGTCCAATGATTTATGCATAACCAAGCCCCATGGTATAGATGTGCATTGAAGAATCAAGGCATGGAAAAATGGGTGTGAATAGCTGATTTTGTCTCACTCTTCTGGGAGAAGGGAGGTGATCTGGCTTGCCGTTTTTTGAACTAAGCAGTCACCCTTAAGTTGCAAGTGGTGTGCTCCTTAGCTAGGACATAGTTTCATGGAGGGGTACTACTAGAGGCTGTGATAGTGGAGTATGCAGTCGTTGGAGAGGGGAGGTAGGATAGCCTGCAGGAGTGCAAACCCACTTCCAAATACCTGACTCATGCCTCTGATTGGGATAGGATGAGCACCTAATAAGCTTATCAGTGGATGAATGGTCATAGATTCATAGCAGGTTACTAGGTTAATGGCCCTGGAGCCCTTACAAGCCTAGCTGTATTTATCCCGAGTTTCCCCAATTGTCAGTGGTTAGGTGAGTGAAGTTAGCAGAGGTGAGGGTCTATATAGTAGTTAACACTGACTTCATTTGTCCAGGAGGGACATGGGCACCACCCCAGGAGTGAATTTGCGGTCACCCATCCATTGATCTAGGTTGCATTTGAAGATGGCCAGGGATGGGCTCTATTTGACGTGAATTGGAAGCTTGTTCCAGAGAAGTGGCAGTCTCTGGGGAGATGTCTCTATCTCTCCAGCATGACCTGTTCCCATCAGAGGCTAGGTAAGATCCCTGGAGCAAGTGACCCTCCTGAACTTTGATTTATGAATGTGTAACATTTCTATCAGGGCCAAGTCAGAGACTGCCTGTAAGCCAGGCACAGGTCACCTCTTAGCATTTTGTAGGATACAGTAACAGGGCTTTCAGTCATTCTGCACAAGACTTGATGTTCTTCATCTCACATTGCTGCAGTCTCGGTCGTATGGGGCCCGAATACCAAAGCTGGCTGTCCTCGGTGAAAGGCTTAATAGGCTGGGTATGGTCAGGGCGCTTAAAATCATTCATGATCAGGATGTCAGGAGTCACTTTTTGCGCGCCGACCGGATTTCAAGGTTTGGTTGCAATGAATGCAGAAGAAGCAGGGTTTTTTGCCAGTGGAAATTTTTACCGAATTTTTTCATTTTAAGTACAATCCAAGAAATATTTGTTTTTTTTCTTGCCTTTTTTTTTTTGCTCTTTGTTGTTTTTTTTTTGTCAGAAGAAAAAATGGGAAACAGATGTATTTGTTGTTTATTACTTGATAGGTTATCATTCTTTGTGTATTCCTTGTTTGGGGGTTGCTTTTGTGCTTTTGTTATAGGTTGTGTTATTTTACTAATAAGGTGTTCTATAGGCACTATGCTGCTCTTTTAGGAGGCATTATAATATGCCGTCGGATTCTTCGGTGATTCTCCGCCCCCGCTTCTCCGCGCCCAAGCAAAGAAAGGCAAAGCAGTTAAACAAGAAAGATGAGTCGCCCCGTCCGCCGCGTCTTTGTTAGGTCTTCAGTGGAAGTGGGTGGTTCGACGGAGACTTTCTCTGGGAAGTTCTCAGGGAGTCTTTTTGCAGCAGGAGTGCAGGAGGTCAGTCAGAGGCTGAGGGGCTTCTGTTACTGCCACTCCCCTCCTCCCTTCCTAGGGGCCTTCTCCTTCCTCCTTCTTCCAAGGCTTCTCCCAGAGGCAGGCCAGTAGGGTCTGTGCCTAAGAAGCACATGCTTAAATGATAGAGCCACAGGGGTGAGCCAGAGAGGAGTTGGGAAGTTTGATGTTTCAGAGTCTTCAGCTGAAGACTTGCAGGAGTACTCTCCTTATTCTGATTCTGATGCAGATGATTCCAGAGGATATTTTTTTTCAGGAGACACTACATTCTATGAGGATTTATTTTTAAAGTGGGAGGACTTCTCTCTGATTCTCGGAAAAAGGCTAGGGAATTTTTGCTGTTACCCCAGCATAGGCCTGTTCTGGATGTTGTGGAAGATGTGTTTGCAGTGCCTGAGGCTCATAAATATCTTTTAAGAGAGTCCTAGAAAGGACCCAGAAACTGTTAGTCAGGGACCTAAGGGTGTCAAGGCCTCTGTTGTAAAAATTCCTCTAGATAAAGAAGCCAGAGCTTGGATAGATGGGGAAAGAAGGTCTATACTTCTTCTACCTTAGCTATGAGGGCTTTGAATTGCCAGTTTCATATGTTGAAATATCAAAACTTTCTTCTTTCTCAATTGAAGTCTGAGGTGGACGGTCTGGCGGAAGGCATTGAGTGTAAACAAGATTTGGTGCATGTCTCTGAACAGGTGGCTGCCACTGGTTCAGTTGAAGGATCAGAATTTATCTGACCATGTTAAGACAAGGTTTTTTTTTGCAGTCCTGCAGTGTGTGTGTTGTTTGGTTCACCTGTGTCAGTCTTCTGAAGAAAATGGAACAAAAGCTAAAGTCATGCAGGCTGTTAAAAGATTTTTGCAAGTTCAGCCAGTTCACCCAGGCCCAATGACTCCATTTTTCAGCTGCCAGATCCTTAGCACCTTTGGGAGAAGGTTAGCACTCTTCAAAGAAAATTGGATGTTGATTACCCAAGACAAATGGGTATTGGATATCATACACCAGGGTTACAAGTTTTATTTCCATACCTTGCCTCCTTTCAAAGGCATGCGGACGTTCGGACGCTCCTCAGCAAAGGCTAGAGGCTCACAAACAAAATTTATCTATCCTCAACACATATCTGGACATTCCCAAGTTCAAAATGTTGGCGTTACACAAGCTTTACCTCTGCTGGCAAGATCACTGATGGTGACTCTGGATCTCTCAAGGAAGCTTACCTTCATGTTCCTATCAGGCCCAGTTGCAGGAAGTACCGGTTCTGGCTCCAGTGGTAGCTTCTTTCAGGCTAAGAGGAATACAAATCTATCCTTTCATCATCTACAGTATGTGATGGCAGTGTTAAGATGCCTGGGGTATTCTGTGAGCGAAATAAAGTCCAGTCTAGTACCCTCTCAGGACATGTGCTTTCTGGGTGTGAGACTGAATACAGCATCCCAGATGGCCTTTGACAGTCCTTCAAGCCTATTCTGGTACTTCCCAATGCCAAACTGCATATGAGGAAGCTACAGTGGTATCTCAAGAATGTATGGACACAGCACTGCCAAGATTTGGACACTGTCATTCAGATAATACCTTGCATTCAAAAGGAATTTTGTGGTGGGCTCAGAATGTCACCTAAACAAGGGACTGATTTTAACGACAGATGCCTCAGACAAAGCTCATCTAAATGGAAAATGGCATCTACATATCAACTTGAAGGAGATGTAGGGCAGGTGTTGATTCAAACAGACAACACAACTATTCTTATCCTCTATGCAGACAAGCAATGATTTTGTGGGAGACTGCTCTCAGTTTACAGCTAAAATCTTCAGGCAAGTTTTCTGCAGGAGCACAGAACTCCTTAGCAGATGTGTTGAGCAGACAAATTATGGATTGGATCCTCATGTATTTCAGAGATTGACAGTGTTATGGGGGAACTCAGACATAGATCTGTTAAGCTTCTCCACTAAATTACCAGCTGCAAGTTTTGCACAAAAAGGTTTCATCCCACAGCTTGGAAAGTGGATGCTCTCT
This sequence comes from Protopterus annectens, assembly GCF_019279795.1. Lineage (NCBI taxonomy): Eukaryota > Metazoa > Chordata > Ceratodontiformes > Protopteridae > Protopterus > Protopterus annectens. The sequence goes on from NC_056728.1 coordinate 1,590,099,308, forward strand.
CATTCAATTGAGGATCAATCGCGTGTATGCCTTTCCACCTCTGCCTCTCCTCCCAAAGGTACTGCTGAAGGTCAGACAGGACAAGCCAAACATGATTTTAATAGCTCCAGATTGGCCTCGACAGCACTGGTACCCATTACTGAGAAGTCTGATACAGAACCTCCATGGCCTTTGCCTTGATTCCTCACCTGTTGTCTCAGGAGAACAGTCATTTACTCAATGTCAAACTTCATTCTCTACATCTGACAGCCTGGCATATTCTGTTTTAAACCCTGATTTTGGAGTACAGCAAAGGACTTTTATGTTTCTAAACCTAATCTAAGCAATACCTTACTGAGTTATTGGACAAAGGTTTGTCCTTCTCCTCTATAAAGGTTCATGCTGCAGCAATTTCTGCTCACTATGACTGTGACCCACCATTATTTTCTCAGCCTTTGTTTAAGCAATTCCTTAGAGGAGAAACTCACTCTACAACCTTTCTGAATTACAGGCCCTTATGGCAGTTGAGCCTTTCTTAATTTTCCACAAGGATAGGATGCCTAAAGTGGCTTCTAGTGTGGCTTTAAACCAAACTATTCATTTGCCTACTTTTATGCAAACCCCAAAATAAAGGGAAAGGATTTTGCACACTTTGGATATACAGCAGTTGTTTGTTTCTTTTGCTTTGGGTTCTCAGGGCAAACCTGTTTCAAAACAGACTATTTCTAAGTGGATTGGTTTTGTATTGCTTTCTGTTATTCCCATCATGGTAAGGAGATTCCAGCTGGGATTAGGCCTCATTCCACTAGGGCTACTGCCACTACTAAAGATATTTTGGAAGCAGCTACTTGGAGTTCAGTGCATACTTTCTCTAAGCATTACCATCTTCCACTTTACTCTAAATGCCATCCTCCTTACCTCTGCTTTGGGATTCTACCCATATGTAAGGACTGCAGCAATGTGAGATGAAGAACATAGTACAGTTTAAGATCCACATTGCTGCAGTCCAACCTCCTTCCCTCTGTTGTTGTAGGTGGTGGTTTGTGTTGTACATATTATAAATATGGTTAGTTTGGCTTTGACCTTTTACTGCAGCAATGTGGATCTTCGAACATCTACATTTATGGTAGGTACAAAACTGTACTTTTTGTGTACCCATAATTTCTTGGTGAGAAACCTCTGGTGTTTCCAATTGTTATAGGTGTCTGGTGAGGTACATGCAATAGGGAGCATTGAATTCAATTATTGGTCTGATAAGGGTCAAGTATAATGGAATTGTGACATCCTTAAATCTAGATGTGATGCCTTTACTTATAAGATGTGCCACACAGAAGGATTTCCTTACTATGGAGGATATGTGGTGGTCAAATCTCAGATTGCTATCAACCAGAGTACTCTGATTACATACCACTGGGTCTAAACATAGGGTGCTGCTGTCTATAATGCAATTAGCAGGAATTTCAGCTTTCCCAAAGGGAGTAATAATGCATGTTTTGCATTTAGTTTTAATCATTGACTTTAGAACCAGTCATTTGTCTGTGTTAACCCTGTCTGTAGTATATTAACATTGCTTTGGGACTCGATGAATGCTTTCATTTTGTAATCGTCATAGAGGTTGTTCAGGTTTGCTTTGACTTCTGAGAAATACATTCTAAACAGTAAGGGGCCAGCACAGAACCCTGTAGTATGCCACTAGTGACTGGTCTCTTGCTTGAGGTTAAAGTCACCCACTTTAACAGTACGTGTCCTGTCCGTGTGCCAGTTGGCTACCCATCTGATAATATAGGGGTTAATTTCCAATTGGAAGACTTTCTGTATAATACCCAAGTGGGAGATTGTGTCATATGCCTTGGCTAGGTCAAGATAGACTGTATGCACTGCATTTCCCTTGTCCAGGGCCTTGGTGACTTTCTCGAAGAAGTCAACCGTGCTTAACAGGTATGAGCTACCTTCTGAACTGGGTTGTATACAGAGTTTGGGGATTACTTACATCCTTGCTAATGAGGTCCATAATGATCCTTTCCAAGGCCTTGCAGAAAAGGCTAGTCAAGCGTATGTGCCTATAATTTCTAGGGCCGGGTGATGGTCCCACTTTGTGCAGAGGGATTATTGTTGCTATCCTCCATTCCACCAGAACTTAGCCACTTATCATGCTGTGGTTAAACCGGGTGTGAAGAAAATGAAAACACTGACATCTGTGTTAGCATGTCTGGCAGGGGATTTGTGTATATTCTCAGATTAACTTGTCTTGTATGCCAGCCTGTCTAATTGTGAAAATGTAAGCAAGCATTTAAAATGTTGAGCATTTCCCTGTTGTTTAAAGAATCTGTCAGTGTTCTGATACATTTCTAATTGCTCATGTTTGTGAGGGAGATTCTAAAGTACAGACTCTCTGTGGAGACTCAGCTAATCAGTAGGCAATGTCATTAGAATGTTCCTGGTTGTTAGTTGATCAGATTGACAGGAAAAAGAACTTTTTCAAACAACTGATTGTTATTTTTGAAATAAAATAGTTGAGACTCAACTTGGGCTATAAAAGAGGCTGCTGAAGTCAGTTGTGGGCAGTTAGGTAAGAGTTGCAGTCAGTTACAGTGCTGTGCAGTGGATACCTGAAAAATAACTCGCCAAAAACTTAAGCCTGTCTATGCCTTGCTGTTATGTTTTAGATTAGATCAGGGACAGTGTTCTGTAGTTGGATTAGGAAAGTTTGGTTATTTAGATAGTTTTTTTCTAAAATGATGGACTTCTATCCTACAGTTTAATTTTATATTTCTGGTGATTGAATTCTGGTGTTTATTGAAAGTTATTGATTTACATTTTTTTTATAATCATTTTACTTATTAAATGTTTTTCATTACTTTACATTGTGACTGGACAATGAATGTATTCTTTAGAGATCAGACAGTGTTTATACCTGTTTGATGCTCCCCAGGTCACCTCAAATTCCTGTCTGCTTCTGGTCATAGCTATCCTTTATTTTGATATTAAATTTTTAGTAATTGATCACCCTTTGAAGGGCATGTAGACCTGTCTGACTTTGGTGTTAGTGTTGCCATTTGTGTTGCGGAGGGGATATAGCTGGAAATCTGTGTCAGGCTTCCCATAAGTGTTTGAGTGTGTGAGATTTAAATTTATTTTGAGTGTGAGTGAATCAGAGGTCTTAAACTGGAACACCATTGCTCTGAAGTGTATGATAAGGGGTTACATTAGGAGTGGGCAGAGGTATATAGTCCAATCCCATGAAATAGAGCATGTTCCTCTTGTGCTCTTAAGGGAAATTGTAGAATTTTACTCTTGTGTGCTCTGTGCTGTGGTGTTTTCTGTGACCCTCCCACACTGGAGTCAGTAGTGAGGATTGAGGCTCCTTAATTAGTCACTCAAGTTTTAAGCGGGGGATGTCACATATTAGTGGCAGTCCAGTGGGATATTAACTAGACATCACATTATTGGTGACAGCTTAGTGGGATTTTCAATTGGAATTCAGTAGCCAGTGAGTAGTTGTCATTAAGGTGTGCACTCTTGACAGCCACAAGGTAAACATTCAGAATTTCAATCCACCAGTGTTATTTATTTATTTTTTGTAGTTAGACAGTCCGGGATAGCAGGCAAGAATGTCAGCAGAAAATTTTAGCAAGCTAACATTACATCCATTTGGCCAACGAGTGTGAAGGCAGAGGATTGGTGCATGCCAACCTGATCAAGGAAGCAATGATTTCATCCTTGGTTGCAGCCTCAGCTCAGACCAGCCATTTGGAGGATATCCAGTTTGGTGTTGGTGATCTTTAACCTGCCGAGACAGGATAGTCCACCTTTTCTTATGAGGACCTGAGAATCTGTCTGGAGTTAAGGAGATTGGAACTGGAGGCTGAGGAGCGAATGTAAGATCTGGAGGCTGAGCAGAAGCAGCACCAATATGAACTGGAGACAGAACAGCTGGAGACCAAATTGAGACTGAGGCATTTAGAAGCTGAGGACTACAAGAGATGGCGCCGGCATGAAATGGAGCTTCAAACTCTTCAAGAGGGTCATGGAGGCAATGGGGAAGGGAATAATGGACTCCAGAAGCTGTAAAGGTCAGTAAACGTTTTCCTCAGTACAGGGATGGGGATGACTTTGATAGTTTTATTCATATTTTTGAGAGGGTATGTAGACAATATGATGTTGACAGTGAGCTTTGGGTTCAACTTCTGACTCCCTTCCTCCATGGTAAAGGTGTTCAGGGTGTAGCAAATTTAAATGATGTAGATTGTTTGAATTATGACAAAGTGAAATGTTGCTTGCTTGACTGTTTCAAACTTACACCTGAGGCATATAGAAAAAAAGGTTTGTGAACGCAGACGCAAGGCAGATGAAAGTGTATGAGATTATATTGATGACTTAAGTAATTAATTTCACAGATGCGTGAGTGGGTGTCAGGTCACCACTTTTGAGGAACTGGAAGACCTTTCAGTGAGGGAACAAGCCCTCAGCACTTTTCCTGATGACATGAGAGTCTGGTTAGTAGACTGAGTGTAACTCTAGTTGGGGAGAAAAGGGGATCTCTACTTGACAAGCAGAGTACCACTGTATAAAAAAGGGATACCCAGTGCTGAACATGGACATAAGGGAACCCATGGGAGCAGTCTAAAGCACTCCAACAGAGTATACCAATAACTGGGGATACTACTAATCGAAGTGCACGGTTAGTGATTAGATGTTTCAAGTGTAACCAGAGGGGGGACACAGCAGCCAAATGTCCATTGAGGCAAGGTGAAAAACAGAAGATGAGGGAGCCAATAAGTGTGGATGACAAACTGTCAGTGGTAAGTTGTTTAGAAACAACTGTGGTGCCAAATTATCACAAAATGTATATCCTATCTTAGTAGATGGTAAACGGGTAACTGCTAAGAGGGACACAGATTCTGATAAAACCATTGTGAGGCCTGCAGTGGTTAGAGAAGAGCAGTACTTGCTTCAGCAGTCCACTCCAGTCAGAGCATTGGGAGGGACCCCGTTCCAAATACCTTTGGTTAGACTGGGAGGGTGGAGGAGGAAGCACACAAGTAGGTGTGTTTTAGGATATTCCTGCAGATGTCCTGATAGGGAATGACTTTAATGATACAGTACTTTGTGTACATGCAGGGACAAGCAGTCAAGCTTGGAGAAAGGCATGTAGGTCCAGTAGTCTGGGAGAGACCTAGTAAGATCTCATACCTGAAGCTGGGACTGGCATGGTGGCTGTTACAGAGAAGGTGCTATCTGGTAGCAGTAAGTCTGAATGTGAGCCACAGCTGCTGGTGGGTGCTGATGTTCCCTTGGACATAACTGCCAGGACTGAGGTGAGTGGTGGTACCCAGAGTGACAGTGAGGCTCAGCTGTCAGAAGTGACTAGGCTTCCTGCAGAAGGGGAGCTGGGGAAGGTCATGAAGGTAGAGTTGAGACAGGCTGAACTTGTGGATCTGACATTACAAAGCTTGAGGGAGATGGCTAAGGAGACACCTAAGGCTCAAGGAAGACTGGAGTCTGTATACTGGAACAAAGGTTTGTTGTATAGAGGGAGGACTCCTGGAGGTGGGCTAGAAGGTGAAGTAATACGGCAGTTGGTAGTGCCTAGGGCTTACCATCTGCCATTTTTAGCCATAGCACATGACATTCCTTTCTCAGGTCATATGGGCCCAAGACATACTAAGAGATGTATTATGCAAAATCTCTATTGACCTGGGATTGCGCGGGATTTGGTAGGATATTGTAGGACTTATGAACAGTACCAAAAAGTTGGTAAAGCAGGGGACAAGGCTAAGGCTCCATTAATGCCTTTGCCTGTTATCGAACAGCCATTACAGGGAGTGGCCCAGGATGTTGTGGGTCCCCTGTGTACTCCAAGTTCTACAAGAAAGAAATACATCTTGGTGGTAGTAGATTATGCTACCAGATATCCTGAGGTGGTGGCTCTGTCATCTATTGAGGCAGAGAAGGTGACAAATGCTTTACTAGAAATCTTCAGCAAAGTAGGTTTTCCACAGGAAATACTGACTGACCAAGGTGTCAACTTCATGTCAGACCTGCTGACTTGTCTGTAGAAGTGTTGTGGGGTGAAACATCAAAAGAACACCCTCTACTATCCCCAGACTAATGGTCTTGTGGAGAGGTTCAACTCTACATTGAAGACTATGCTACGGGTATTTGCAGACCAGCATGTTAGGGAGGTCTTGGATAGATTAAGTGGGGCAGGATTAACCATTAAACCCATACGTGTCAAGTGAGTATGGCAGAGGTCACTTACTTAGGACACAAAATGAGAAGTGGTAAAATTAGGCCAGAACATGTCAAGGTAGAAGCTATTCGAGCGTAGCCAGTTCCTTTTACTAAGAAACAAGTGAGAGCATTTCTAGGGACAGTGGTGGTACTATATGAAATTTGTGCCCATTTACAGTACCATAGCTGCACCCCTTACTGACCTAAGTAGGAAGGGATTATAGTGTGTTTATACCTGTTGGATACTCCCCAGGTCACCTTGAATGCTTGCCTGCTTCTGGTCATAGCTATCTTTTATTTTGATATTTAATTTTTAATAATTGATCACCCTTTGAAGGGCATGTAGACCTGTCTGACTAGTGGCAGCATTACCATTTGTATTGGAGAGGGGACACAGCTGGTAATATGTGTCATGCTTCCATAAGTCTTTGAGTGTGTGAGATTTACATTTATTTTGAGTGGAGTGAGTCAGAGGTCTTAAACTGGAACACATTGCTCTGAAGTGTATGATAAGGGATTACATTTGGGGTGGACAGAGGTATATAGTCCACTCCCAGGAAATAGAGCGTGTTCCTGTTGTGCTCTTATACTCTGTGCTCTGGTGTTTTCCGTGACACTCCCACACCGGAGGCAGTAATGAGGATTGAGACTTCTTAATTACTGACCCGGGTTTTAAGTGGGGGACGTCGCATATTAGTAGCAGTCTGGTAGGATATTAACCAGACCTCACACAGAGATCCAAGTGGATCTACTAGGTTATATTTGAAGTTGTTTAAATGGCAACCTGGGATGTTGTCTGGTCCCATTGATGCTGTGTTTTTGGCCTTTGAGAGCACTGAGATTACCTGCTCTTTTGAGATAGTAAGCTGAGGAATGGTGGCAGGTATACTTTGGGAGATGACTGGTGGGGACAGGGGGTGAAGTTTTATCCAAATCTGTTAGCTAGAAGGTTGATTATTACCTCCAGCTGAGCATGGGTGGTGCCATCCACAACCAGTTCAGTGCATAGCTTGGTATTTTCCTTTTAAATTTTGGGTATAATAAAATAATTCCTTGTGATTATCCTTGGCAAGGGAGGCTATTTTTGCATCTTAATTAGCGTTGGAGAACTTGACAAGATCTCTAATTTGTTTGTTTAAGCTAAAAAGTGATTTCCTCTTCTGATGAGCCAGTTCCCTCTTTTTCTTGGCCATTAGTTTCTTTCTGTTGTTGTATAGCTTGTTTATACTAGGGGTTCACCAGGGTGGTTTGTTTTTTTCAAGAAGACCTACTTTTAATCCAGTCAGGTACAACCAGTTCTATACATCTGCTTAAGTGTTTGTACAAGGTATTGGTGTAGACCTCTGCATAGGAGTCCATGGTATCACCATTTAAGGTGGGCTTGGAAACTTTCTTATACCATCATGTAGGAGGTAATTTGCCTTAGAAAAAATCTTAAGCATTTTTCAGCTTGATTGGGATATATGGTGTTATAATTTATCATTACATTCAACAAGACTGATTTTATGGTCCAATCTTACCAGGGAGGACATTGCGGGGGGGGGGGGGTTGCAGTATTCTTCCATGTTAGTGAGTACTATGTCCAGGACACTTGAGCCTCTTGTGGGTGTGCTTACCAGCTGTTCCAGAGTATGTTAACTGGGAAAGTCCAAGAACCTCTGAGCCAGCATGTATGTAGTTGTGTATGTTTCCCAGTCGATGGTAGGATAATTAAAATCACCCATGAGTAAGGTGTTGGGTTGTATGGCAAGTGACTGCAGTAAGTCCAGGTATGTGGTATGCTTTTCCTGTTTTATGGTGGTGGACCTATAACTAGCTGTGATGTGGTAGGGGGATTTGCTTATAGTAAATTGGATATGGAGTAGCTCGAGAGTCGGTGTTTGACCAGTCTTGAGGTGTGCTTATAGGTTGGTACTAGGCTATTGGCCCTAGGGCCTATACAAGCCTAGCCATAACAATTCCCTGGCTATTTCTTCCCACACTTTTTACTTCCCTGGACCCCTGTCTAGCAGGGCGACTGACGTAATCCCCGGGGTGAATTTCTTTCTCCCATCCAATCGTCAAGGTTCCTTTTAAAGAGGACCAAGGAGGCGCTCTGCTTGACATGTGTGGGCAGTTTATTCCAGAGTCTGGGGAGTCTCTGGGTCAGGAGCCTATCCCTACAGCATGTTTTGTTTATTGTGATGACAAGGTTTAGATCCCTGGAGCGTGTGGCTCTGAGGGATTGGGATTTCTTTAAGTGTAGCATGTCCAACAGCTCTGGGTTTGACATGGCCTTGTATGTTAAGCAGAGATCGCCTCTGAGTAGACGATATGCAACAGAGTATAGCTGGAGTTTTTTTAAGGTGGTCAGCATAGGGCATCTGCTTTAGGCCTGAGATTCTTTTAGTGAGGTATTAATGCGGCTTTTCTAGTTGTTACAGATGTCTTGAGAGGTACATACCAAATGGGGCGTTGTATTCTATAATGGGTCTAATGAGGGATGAGTACAGTGGGACAATGACCTTCTTTTTTTCTGGATGAAAAGCCCTTCGTGATGAGGTGTGCCACATAGAAGGATTTCCTGACTGTTGTGGTGATGTGGTTATTGAAGGTGAGACCACTGTCCACCTGTGTCCCTAAGTCTCTTATCACACTTTCGGTGTTTAGTGTACTGCCACCTGTGTGGTAATTCACGGGTAAATGTTTTTCCCAAAGGGGATAACTATACATTTCTTGGCATTGAGCTTGAGCCCATGGCTCAGGCACCAAGCATCTGTTTCTTTAAGACCCTTTTGTAGAGTATCCACATCAGTTGGCAATTCAATAATGGCTCCCAGTTTGCAGTCATCTGCAAACTTTGTTAGCCAGAGTCTCTTAGTGTTGGCCTGTCCTTCAGAGAAGTAGATGCCAAACAAGAGTGGTCCCAGGACTGAACCCTGAGGTACTCCACATGTCACTTGTCTGGAGCTGGATTTGGAGTCAGCTACTTTTGCAGTGTGGGTTCTGTCAGTAAGCCAGTTGGCAACCCATTGAGTGACGTAGGGATTAATGCCCAGCTTAGTAAGTTTATCTATGTTTCCAGAGTGGGGGGTGGTGTCAAAGGCCTTGGCAAGGTCCAGATAGGCTGTGTGGACTGCCTCACCCACATCCACGGCTCTAGAGACCAATTTGAAGAAGTCAGTCAGGTTCAGGAGACAAGATCGGCCCTTCACGACTCCAAACTGGGTGGGGTTTAGTGTTTGAAGGTTGCCAATATCTTTGTTTATAAGTTCCATGATAATACGTTCCATGGCTTTGCAGATCAGGCTTGTCAGACTGATGGGGCGGTAGTTCCCGGGTCCAAGGTGGATCCCCCCTCGTGGAGTGGGATAACTGTAACTGTGCGCCACTCATTGGGCACGAAGCCTGAGGTGAGGGTATGATTAAACATGACACTTAGGTGAGGTGCCAGTACATTTTGTAGTTCATGTAGTACACAGCCCAGGATGTCATCTGGTCCCATGGATGCTGTATTCTTAGCTTTGAAGAGTGCGTTTTTTACCTGTGTGGCCAGTATTATCAGAATTTGGCAATCTTCCGGTATTGAGATGGGCCGTTTAGGGGGTGAAGTTGGCACTGAATCAATCTGCCCGGATATTGGCAATATCCTTGAGATCAGTATATTTAATGCCATTCTGTTGTAGCTCAGAGCAGATCTGAGTATTGCCATTTAGATTCTTGACATAGTTATAGAATGCCTTGTGGTTGTCTTTGGAATCTTTGGCAATTTTATTTTCGTAACTAGCTTTGGAGGATTTTATGAGGGATCTCAGCTTCTTGCTGAGGCTGGTAAGGGAATTTTTTGCATCGTGGAATTTTCCTCTTTTCTGCAACAGTTTCTTCCTTTTGTTGTAAAGTTTGTTTATGGCAGGGGTCCACCAGATTGGCTTCCTTTTTTTGGAGTAGAGTATCTTGGTTCTATTTGGGATGGCACGATTCATGCATGAGTGGATGTGCTCGTGCAGTGCCTTAGTGTAGGACTCGGCAGTCGAACTTTCAGTTCCTGTCTGCATGGGTGTCATGAAGTTTGTCACTGCTGAAGTTGGCTTTGGAGAAGTTTTTTACGGAGGTTTCCTTACTGGGAAGTGGGGCTGGGATGTGAATGTTTAGGGTGATTAGCTTATGGTCTGACCTGACCAATGAAGGGGTGACCATAGGTGTGGAGCATCGATTTCTCATGTTGGTAATTACCAGGGCTAGGATATTGGAGCCCCTGGTGGGACTATGGATTAGTTGATCCAGGGCATTGGAATTTATGAATTCCAAGAACCATTGGGCAAAGGTATTGGTACACGAGTAGTTTTCCCAGTTAATGGCAGGGTAGTTGAAATCACCCAGTATTAGGGTGTTTGGTTGTATCTTAATATTTTCCAGTATGTTTAGAAAGGTGTAGTGAGAATCTTGGGGCATGGTGGGGGATCTGTAGCAAGCTACAATTTGGATTGCAGTCTTACCTAGTGTTAGTTGCACCTGGAGAATTTCAGACTCATTGTGTTGGGCAACTAACCTGATGGTGTGAATATCCTTGGTAAATATGGACACTCCTCCACCTTTAGGGTTTCAGTCCTGATTTGGTGGCCGAAAAGTGTGGTAAGAGTTTTAGCCTGGTGTTGCAAGGGTGCTGTCTGGAGCCTTGAACCAGGTCTCAGTTACTGCACAGATATCGATGTTCTCCATTTTTAGGAGTGCCTCGAGAGTGTGCATTTTGAGGTTTAGACTTCTAGCATCGAGTAGCATTACCTTTAGATTTATATTTAATAAAGATGGAGGCACCTTCTCCTTTGGTTCTTTCATGCTCAGTTAGTGGTCTGAATGTATAGATAGGGTGCTTTCCATACATTTGAGCCATGTCTCAGTGCCTGTGCAGATGTCAGCATCTTCCAAAGTGAGGCATGCTTCCAGGGAGTCCAATTTCTTGTTTAGACTCCTAGCATTAAGCAGCAGTACCTTGAGTTTATCTAGATTTTGTTATGTTGGAGGTTGGTTATTTTGACACTACCTAAAAAAGGCACAATGGGGGTGGCTAATACCTTTGCTAGTGTCTGAAAGCCTAGAAGAGACGGGTGCAGACCATTTCTGGCAAAGCAGAGTGACCTGTCTTCCCAAGTTGACAGATATGAGATCCCCTTGGACTGACACCAGAAGCTAAGCCAATTGTTAGTCATTTTTTGTTTATTGTTCCATCATCCTTGGAGAAGGCAGAATGCTGCTTAAGGCTAGGCTTTATACCTGCCTGTGACACACAGTTTGAGAGCACAGTCATATCTCTCTCCGTATAGTCTAGTGATGTATATCTCAAGTCATTCACTCCCACGTGGACAATGGAGGAGTCATACCAGTACTTGTGGTTGAGTTACTTGAGTGACTTGACTGATCCTGGCACCTGAAAGGCAGCTAACCGTAACCTGCTCCTTATCCATCCTAGTGAAGGGAACGTCCGTGTGTCTCACAGTGGAGTCACCTATGACCAATACATTAGGTTTTGTGGTGTTACGCCCTATAGGCTTATTTGTTGAGACACTGGAGTGTGTGCTATTATGTGTTGTGGTTGTTTTTTGCATTGCTGTGTGCAAGTGGTTTACTTTTGGAAAGCCTCTGATCTTTTGGTAAGTTACTAGTGAGGACCTCCGCATATGTGGGTTTGTGTGTCATGTCCTTGTTTAGTTTGGGAAGTGTGTGTTTGTGTGTGTGTGTGTGTGTGTGTGTGTGTGTGTGTGCTGAAAACTTGTTTAACATTCAATGTGTCCTTATGGAAGAGTCTTGCCTCCAATTTCACAGTGTAACTACATCTCTCACATAAAATATTTGTCTGTTTCAGGAATAAGTGGTTGTCTGTGTACATGAGACAATTGCTACATTGCCTCGGGATGCCCATGTCAATCAAGCTGGTCAGAGAGATGATGGGAAACTGCCTATCCATGATAGCAGGCTGTTACTGTATGTTTTATTAGGGAAGGGAATGGGTTAATTTGACAGGACTGTGCTGCTAGCACTGAGACTACAAGAGGGACTTATTGAAAAATTAATTATTCATTGATGCTGCTTACTGTGATGGATTTGAAGTCTTCTTAAGACACTCAGTCTTACTGGCTGGATTCTGCTGAAATCAAAGTCTGGTTATAGTTGCCTTCACAGTCTGTTGCATACAGAAACTTGCAGAATATACACTGATGAAAGAATATACTTTGCAGCACCAAACTCAGAGCAGTAGCAAATAACTTTTTATAACAAACCACACGGACTAACGTTGCAGCTTCAGATACTGTTCTACTTTACTTCTCATAAAGTACAGATGATGTGAGAGATATAATGTTTACCTCGGGACAAATGTGTCCTTACCAATACCCCTAACATAACTGGATTTAATACAGACTTTATATATATTTTTAGTTAAGCATACACGCTCTTGGTTTTGGAAAGATACTGCCTTGATGACGCAAATGCTGACACATCTGATGTTCTTCATGTTTCACTGTTGCAGTCATTACATTTAGGTAATTCTGCTGGCAGGTTGCCCTCAGTCGGCCTGAATTCCAAAGTTTTGGGTCCTGCGTCTGCTGCTGTCACCCCTTCCCTGACGTCAGGAACAGGGGTATAAAAGAAGCTTCCAACACCATTTTCTTCAGTCTTTCTTGCCGCGCGGTGCCGTAAGCAGAAGCAGTTGGCAAGTGCCGGTCGGCCGACTCCCGAGATTTTTGTGTTCGAATTTCAGATGCGAAGTCTTCAATAAAGCTAAGTGACCCATTGGGGAAACTTTTTTCTTGCTCCGAATCGATGTCAGAAAAAGTAAATAATTGTATTTCTTGTGGAAAGCAAATACCTCATAAGGACTTTCATTCTTACTGTATTCCTTGCTTAGGCCCTGATCACAACGTTTCTGGTTGTCGGTTTTGTGCTAGATTTAACCAATGCACTATTAAGCGTCTGTATGATTTTGCTTTAAACTATTTTGGACGTCGGTTTAATTATCCAGAAATGTCGTCGGATAGCCATCCAACTACCGGAGTTTACAAAAAACACAAAGAAAAGGAGAGAAATAAACAACCGAGGCCCAAAACCGATGACAAAGCTTCTCCTAAGCCAGTCGCCGATTCACCAGTTCTCAGTGAGGCGCTTTCACAGCCCCTGACGCCTGTTACTTTAGAGTCGCAGGCCTCTACTGACTCCCACGTGGAGTCGGCCATGCCGTTGGAAACTCAAGGTGTTGGAGCCTCTGATACTATTCCCTCAGATGGGTCCGGAGCCGCTGAGCAGGCACCGGCTTCTGAGGGTGTATTCAGACCTAAACATCTTTACATTAAACCGACTTCAGCTTCAAAGGCAAAGACTAAAGCTCCTTCTAAAGCAAAGAAACAAACTCAAGAGCCATGTGGACAGGCCTCTATGCCAAAAATACAGATGCTCAAAATGTCCGAAGACTTGATTACCTTGATCAGGGGTTCCCATCCCCTTCCTGATAAGAGGCATGGGCAAGAGACTGACTATGAATCCTCAGATCAGGTTTCTATTTCTTCTGATTCCTCTTCTGATCAGGAATACTCTCTTCCCCTCTGAGGATTCTGATGCTGAAGAAATCTATACCTTCAGCTTCTCTTCCAGAGGACTATTCTTTTGTGGAAACCTTGCATACCATGAGGGAGCATTTCCACTGGGAGAGCCAAGATTTTTCAGAATATATGAAGAGGCTCAGGGATTTCCTTTTACTACCTCAACACAAGCCTCTAGCCATTCCACCTGTGTTAGACATTGTAGATGATGTGTTTTCGGAGTCTAGTCTTACCCCTGACTCCTTACCTCCAGCTCCAGTTAAGCCTGACAGATATTACAGGGTTCCTGACTCTCATAAATTCCTTTTTAAAAACACTGCTGCAGACCCTGAAACTATTTCACAGGGTCCCAAAGGAGTTAAGGCTTCCGCTGCAAAAAACCCCTACCCCCTCTGACAGGGATTCTAGGGCACTGGATAGATGGGGAAAAAATGTTTACACATCTGCTACCTTGGCTATAAGGGCCTTAAACTGTCAGTTTCATATGCTGAAATATCAGTAACATGTCATGGCATTGCTTAAACAGAAAATGTTGTTAAACTCTGAATGTGCAGAAAACAAGGAAATGCAGGATTTATTGCATGCAGCTGAACAGGTTGGAAAGCATACTTTGCAATGTGGTTTTGATTCTTTGGAGGCCTCCTGCAGGGCCGCAGTTACGGGTTCTGTAATTAGGAGGCATGCTTGGTTAAAGGAACAAAATCTGCCTGATCATGTCAAAGTTAAATTATTAGATACACCTTTACAGCATGATACTTTGTTTGGTGTTAAGGCAGAATAGGTGTTAAAGAAATTGGAGGACAAAGCTAAATCTATGCAAACTGTCAAAGATTTCTTGCAAGTACAGCCACCTAGGTTTAGTAGACACTGGCCTACAAAAAATTGGTCCTTTCCTGTGTCAGACAGTCCTCAAAGGGGCAGATCCAGACGCCCCAGAAGCAGATCCCAGGTGCAAGGGTCATACAGGTCAAAGCAATGGGGTGCTTCTACCTCCAAAGTTGGAGAAGACAAATCACAACCATACAGGAAACGGTCCCAATGACTTCCCCCTGCCTGCACCAAGCACTTATCTCCTGGCAGCACCCTTAGGGGGAAAATTATCACTTTTTTCTCAAAATTGGTACATTATAACCCAGGACACGTGAGTTCTAAATATAGTGTCACAAGGCTAAAAGTTTATTTCCATACCCTGCCAAAGGCAAACAGCTGGCCAGATCTGCCAAAACATCAATGGGCAGAGGCACAAAAACAAGTCTCATCCCTCATGGACATGGGGGCCATTCAACAAGAGCCAGAGCAAGAGCAGGGACAAGGATTTTACTCAAGACTGTTCTTGGTACCCAGAAAGGACAAAGCTTGGAGACCAGTACTGGACCTATCTATTCTGAACACATTCCTGGATATACCAAAATTAAAAATGTTGATTTTGCAGCAGCTTCTGCCCATGCTGGGCAAGAACGCTTGGCTCGTGACTTTAGACCTAAAAGAGGCATACCTGCATGTCCCAGTCAGACAATCATGCAGAAAGATACCTCAGATTCAAGGCTGGCTCAATGCATTACCAATTCTCTGTACTGCCCTTTGGCTTATCTACTGCTCCCAGGGTCTTTACAAAGTGCCTGGCACCAGTAATTGCATTCTGCAGACAAAGAGACAAATATATCCTTACTTGGGCGACTGTCTAATCCAAGCAGAGAACAAGGACATTCTTCTACAGCATCTGGCATTTGTGAAAAGACTTCTAACATGCATATAAGGTACACAGTCAATGTAAAGAAATCAAAACAAGTACCCTCTCAAGATATAATATTCCTGGGTGCAAGCTTAAATACAAATACACCAATCTTTTCTCATCCTTTATTAAAACAGTACCTCAGAGGAGCCAAAAATCTAAGGCCTCCAAGGAGATCAGCAATACCTGCATGGGACCTCAACTATGTCTTGGAAAATCTCACCCTGCCTCTTTTTTTGAGCCAGCTGCTACTGCTGATATCAAGTTTTTATCTTGGAAAATAGCTCTGCTGCTAGCAATAACTTCTGCAAGACGAGTTTCAGAGCTACAGGCACTCATGGCTGTGGAACCTTTTATCATTTTTTATCCAGACAGGGTCTCTCTGAGGACAAACCCAACATTTATGCCTAAGGTGGTGTCCAGTGTGGCTCTTAACCAAACAATTAATCTGCCAACTTTTTATCCAAACCCACAGAACAAGGGGGAGAGAATTCTGCATTCTTTGCACGCACACAGACAGCTTAGATTCTACTTGGACAGAACCAAAGTTTTCAGGAAGACAGAACAATTACTAGTGGCATATGCTACAGGATCACAAGGAAAGGCAATCTCAAAACAAACTATTTCAAAGTAGATAGGCCACTGCATTCGTTTCTGCTATTCTCTCCATGGCAAGCCAGTGCCTAAGGGCATTAGGCCACATTGTACCAGAGAAGCAGCCACTTCAACAGCCTTTCTCAGGGGAGTACCAACAAAAGACCTTCTAGAGGCTGCTACTTGGAATTCAGTGCACACCTTTACAAAGCACTATCATCTGCCACTCTACTCTAAATCTGGGGCAGGCTTTGCCACTGCAGTTCTGCAGGGCCTCATAGCCGCTCCTAATGCTGTTTAGCTCCAGCCTCCCAACCATAGCTTTGGGACTCTACCCAAATGTACTGACTGCAACAGTGAAACACGAAGAACATAGTACAGTTGTGTATACCATAAATGTAGATGTTCAAGTGTATTCACTGTTGCAGTCCAGGTTACCCACCCGCCATCCCCCTTTCTTCTGATGGAACTTATCTTTCCTTCTCTGATTTATATAACCTATGTGGTGTATTTGCTTATAGATGAAGGTAAAGTTTATATTGGTGTATGTATTTTTATATATATAAATTTTGGCTACCCTTTTAGGGGGCTCGTGACATCTGGGGCAAGAAAAACTAAAGAAAATTGCGTTGGATGCTTCTTTTATACCCCTGACGACCTGACGTCAGAGAAGGGGTGACAGCAGCCGACAGAGGACCCAAGACTTTGGAATTCAGGCCGACTGAGGGCAACCTGCCAGCAGGATTACCCAAATGTAATGACTGCAACAGTGAATACACTCTAACATCTACATTTATGGTAAGTGTACACATCTGTACTTTCTTGTGCAAATGCTGATAAGTGCAGAAAAGCATATTTTTAAGGAAACGCATTGTGGATAAACTTTCTTAGAAAAGCATATTTTTCAAGGAAACGCCTTGTGGATAAACACATGTCCTGTTTTCCATTCTTTAAAGAAAGCAGATTAGTTTTTTTCTGATATATAAGCAAAACAAGGTAGTACCAGTGGAGTAAAAACACGGCTCCTCTTCTTTTCACAGCTTTATTAGTGAGAATGTCACAGAACACCACAACAGCACGAAATTCCACAAAACAGCTCCAAAAACATAAACGCTATGTCTCCACACCTGCGTTTTCGTTTAGACTCACTTCCTCAGATGCAAAAGAATAATGCTTGCTCTTCCCCTTCAGCTTAAATACTTTTACTAATTGAGTAATTGGAACTCATAATACAATAAAAAATCTTAATTACATTTTTGCTGACACAATCCCACTAAAACTACTACCTTCATCAAAGTGCCTTCTTATTATTAAGTTAAAACAAACTCATTTCATTTTGATTCCTTACTATCATTACCACTCCATTTCATCCCTATAAATAATTCATAAAACAGAACCTTTTATTTAAAATTCAATAAATTAAACATATAAAATTCATGTATAAAAAATTCATGTATACAAAGTCAAATTCATTACTCCCTCTAGTGTACAAATACCCACATTTCACTCAAAATTTTAAAGTGCTTGAAATAAAGCCTCCTAACCCACTAAAACTACTACCTTCATCAAAGTGCCTTCTTATTATTAAGTTAAAACAAACTCATTTCATTTTGATTCCTTACTATCATTACCACTCCATTTCATCCCTATAAATAATTCATAAAACAGAACCTTTTATTTAAAATTCAATAAATTAAACATATAAAATTCATGTATAAAAAATTCATGTATACAAAGTCAAATTCATTACTCCCTCTAGTGTACAAATACCCACATTTCACTCAAAATTTTAAAGTGCTTGAAATAAAGCCTCCTAACATTTTTATTGTCAGAAAACAGTCTCATGTTCAACCCCTAAAAACACTACATAAACAAAAATAATTTAATACATATTGTGCCTAGTTATACTTCAGAAATGATGCATTCTCTTTTAATATGTTTTA
Organism: Protopterus annectens; assembly: GCF_019279795.1. Lineage (NCBI taxonomy): Eukaryota > Metazoa > Chordata > Ceratodontiformes > Protopteridae > Protopterus > Protopterus annectens. Next base: position 1,590,117,358 of record NC_056728.1, read on the forward strand.
GAACATAGGGTATCCATTCCCCTATCAAAGCTTTGCTGCCCTAATTTTTAATACTGGGGCTAATGACACATAATTATTAAGCCCTGGTAAATTGTAAGCCTCTAGCTGGAGTTAAAGCAATTCCTTATATTCGATGGTGTCTTCCCAGGGTCCACCCGGATATCTTTATTTACAATCTCCAGCACAAAAAAAGTAAAATCAGCTTCTTCACATTTAGTTTTATGTTTAAATAGGGCATTACTCATACATTTTGTCTTTATTTCATAGTTATGTTCATAAATTCTATTTCTTAGTCTTCTTTCAGACTTCCCCACATAAAATGCATCACATTTCTTACATATACTCAAATAAATTATTCCTTTGGTCTGACAGTTGGCATATTGTTTGCTCTGAACTAGGATATCTCTACTTTTTATATACATTGTGTCCTTATTACAAATAAATGGACACTGGGAGCACCTCCCACATTTAAACGTACCCTTTCTCTCCCTGGTGGTTGTGTTTTCTTTAATTTTCCTTTCAAAGAAATTTTTCAAGTTTTTTCCTTTTCTGAATGTACATTTAAGAGGCTGTGTAAACTTGCTTGTTTGTGACATTTTCGAGTGCTAGCCTCCATTGTTTTTCGGCTTTTTTTCTGATATATCCTAACGTTCTTGCCAAGTCTGTAAGAAGTCAGCTTTCTTGATGTGTGTGTAATACACTCATAAGCAAGTTCCTTATTTTTTTAAGCCACAGTCATTTAGTATGGATGCTAATCACATATTGCTAAACTCTATTTCTACATTTAAGCAAGATTTATCTTATTTATGTTGCATATTTGTAACAAAGTTACTTTCAACCTTAGTATATTGTTGAGCACACTCTAACAATTCCCTCTTTTTTATTTTAAACCAGGGAAATAAATTCAGCATTATTTGATAATACCTTTTCATTATGGCAATTGACAACAGTAACTTGACTAGCTTTTGCTAAGCAGACTTTAATACATGTAAATAATATGCAACCAAGCACTGCAATAACAATAAAAGAAATTAAAACTGCAATGATTTTTCCTGTCCATCCTGTAAATAGATTACTAAACCATTCACTCCAATCATTCCAGTTTTTTCTAGTATGCTGAGACACTTGTGCAATCACATCTAAATGTGCTTTTACAGATTCTGTTTTGTCTGGAATAAATGTACAACATTGTTCTCCTATTAAAGCACATAATACCCCCTTGGGATGCTAATATGTAATCTAATGCCATTCGATTATGCAGAACCATAGTTCGTATAGCTGTCATTTCGACAGTAATGTCAAGGACTGCATTGAAAGTGGCATTTGCCAATACCTCAACTAGTTTAGATAGTTTTCTCAGCTCCCAGATGGCTTTTGCAGCCCCGTACCAAGGGAAAATACCTGCTCCAGAGATTACATCATCTCCCAAATCCATATCTTTTAATTTAATATAATCAAGATTTTGATGATATATACGTGATGTATCTAAAGTGTCTACTGGATTTTCTGGAGTTTCAATCACAGGTAATATATCCCTTTTCTTTTTTGCATTTCTAATGCTTCCTTTTGGTAACTCTTTTACGTGATGCATTGCTGGTACCACTAATCCTATATAACAGGTGCCATTCCATCCCTTTGGTAACCATTTATAAGCATATTTACCACAGATGTAATATAACCCATCTGATAGAGCAACACTGCTATTCACCAGACTGCCATTTACTTGCCCCATAGTAGGAGTTTTATCATGTACAACTATAACGTTTTTATCTGCTTTACTTTGCTAACATGTTATATTGGTTTTAGGCTCATTTTTATCATTTTGTGAAAAATTAAATATTGCTGTGTCACTTGATATTAACTGACCCTTAATTGGTATTAAAATAGGAAAACCATGAGAAAATACTCCATGTACTGGTATGTGGTTGTGAAAATTTATCATTTCAGTTGTTTGAATACAATTGCTATTACCCACTGGAACAGTTCCATTTTGTTGAAAACATATGATCCCCTGCACTATAGCAGATAACTGTGCTCTTGCTTTACGTAATTGTACATTTATGATTTGATCTCCTGTTTCATTTATTAATACCCTGCAACTACTAAGAGAATTTAGTGGAATAGGTATTAGAGGCGTTACCCCTGTTATTTTTGGTATTAGACTACATACCCAAAGAAACATTCATGCTTTTTGCATACCAACATTGTCTTGCCAAAAAAGTGTTCAAAGATGGTGACCAATCTTGTTCATTTTTCCACATTTTTTTACTCTCTCTCTCTTATGTAACTTTACAGTTTGATCAACAGGTTGTGAGTATAATTTAATACTAAGCAATACAATAATAGTATGATAGCTATTATCAATTAAAAAAAAACATCCTTTAAATAGACATTCCATTGCTGAATCATTTTGCCTTTGGTCATCCGAAAGGATGCACTTTAAACCATGTCAATTTCATTATGGTTTTCTCTGATGGAAACCTACAAGAGAATACATTTAATCAGATTGACATTACTCACTATTTTTGATCATTCTTAGTTTATGTATGAACATTGTTCTGTTTTTCTCTTTTCCTTTGATTTTGTACACTAATGTCCAATTTGTTCCACTACTTCAAAAGGGCCTTGCCAATTGCTAGCCCATGGTCCTTCCATTTGGAATGTTTTTACCAATACTTTGGTTCCACAGGGAAGGTTTTCTTCAGCTGGTAATATTGGCACCTTTTTCCATAGATGGAACTCTTGCTCCCTTGCATTATAGTCACATATACTAGTAAGTTGTTTTAGCCATTCCTGATGTTTGCTGATTTCTAGCATGGGCCTACCATTAGGTAAGTGTGGGTCAAATGGTAATTGTATAGGCATTTTACGGCCTGTCATTATTTCATACGGGGAAATACCTGTTTTACTGTTTGGTGTTGCTTGAATAGCCATTAAAATACCAGGCAAATGATGTACCCATGTATTGCCCTTTTCCAAGCATGCCTTTTTTAGACGTTCCTTTAACGTCCGATTCATACGTTCTACAATGCCATTAGATTGTGGATGGTATGGTACATGAAACCTTTGCTGTATGCCTAACAAATTACACATTTGTTTAATGAGATCACTAATAAACTGTGAGCCATTGTCTGACTCTATGACCCGTGGCCATCCCCAATGACAGAAAATATTTTTCCATAAGGTTTCTGCTGTTGCCTTTGCTGACATGGTTTTGGTAGGAATTGCTTCTACCCATTTTGAAAAGACGTCCACTACTACTAGTAGATACCTGTAACCTCCCTTTGTTGTTGGTAATGGACCTGCATAATCTATTTGAACTGTTGTTGGTAATGGACCTGCATAATCTATTTGAACTGCATACCATGGCCCATCGGCTGGCTGTACTCGATGTAACTGAGGCTTTTTGCTTTTAGCATTCACCTGCAGACAGATTAAACATTCTTCTACAATCAGCTTGCAGACCTTTTTTAAATTTGGGTTCCAGTACTTTTCTTTTACAACTGCCCATAACTTATCAGTTCCTATATGGCCCAGTATTTGGTGATTTAACTTGACCAACTGGTGTGCCAACTGAAATGGTACATATGGCAACTGTAACCCTTTGGAAGTGGTGTATGCATAGTACTCCTTTGGTGGTATACCTGCTAATCTGCATTGATCAGTTTCTTCTTATACGCCCTGTTGTTTTTTTGTATATTTACAAGGTCTTTTTCTATTGACGCTTCATCTAACTTTTTTAAGAAACTAACTTCTATACTGGCATACTCATATTCTGGAAGTTTTTTTCCATTTTGTGCTGCTTGTTTTGCCAAAGTATCAGCTAACACATTTAACCTGTAAGTCACTGGTTGGCTTTTGATGTGCTTTTACTTTTAAGATGCTATACTGTCTTTGTTGTTTTGACATTGTTGTAACTTTATATATGTCTTTAATACTTCAGCATGCCATAATGGTTTACCTGCACTATCCACAAATCCTCACCTTACCCAGGTTTCCATATGCAGTCTCAAAGAATTTACTACGTAAGCACTATCTGAAAAAAATGTTAACAGGATTGTGATACTTTAGCACATAACTGCCTCCAGTTCAGCTCTTTGAGCTGACATATGCCCTGGTAACTTGATTAGTTCAGGAGAACCCAGTTGTGGATTCTCTGTAACTATGGCAAATCCTGTCCAGTGTCATATCGTGCTCCATCCACAAAGATAGATGGCTTAAAGTGATCAAAATCAGATGCTAAAAATTGCACATCAGGTGACATTATCTTTTCTAAACAGTTATGCTGTTTTCCTTCGTATCCCATGTGGTTTGACAAATAGTATTTGTCCACCCCTTGT